>NC_056737.1:1880792299-1880979799 GCF_019279795.1 Protopterus annectens | reverse complement strand
GCTTATCTAATTCTGCAAAGCAAACTCTTGCTTGCATTTCTTTTTTGCAAACAGAACCTCCAGGAAGAATATCATTATGTGACAGTATGTGCTATTTCTTCTTCTGACTACATTTACCTGCTAACGGATGTCTTTAAGAAGAAGGGGTATGGGAAAAGCAATATTCTAAATACTTCTCAATCCTGAAGTCACCATACCACCCCTGGCAATTTCCTGCTATCTATCCAGATCACTTGGTGAACAGCTGACATACACCCTCTCTCTTCTACTACCATTTTATTGTGCTATACTTTTCTCTTCTTCTTCTTTTTTAATACCAAATTACCCAAAATCTCCAGCCTTAACTTATGACTTTGAAATGTCATCCAAAACTGAACCCACTTTACCACTGCCATTCTCTGATGCTAACTGCTCAACTAACTAAACATGCAAAACTGTGTAACAAAAGAACCTATGCTCCAACCCTCAAGTCCCACTACCAACATAACTAACAACCTTGCAAACACAAAATCAGATGCCTTCTCTCTAAAGGCTAGACCCAATACCTGACTTAGCCTGGATTTTCAGTCAATAGTGTACTGGCAAGGTTAAATCACAAACTGTTCATGTAGCGTTTCCCTTAATTAAGAACACTTAAATAAAATAGCAACCATCCAGAAAGTGATGTACTGATCTTCACTTTAGTGCTATAATACAAAAGGACATATTTACAACAGATTACAAGAAGCACAGTAAAAAGAACAACAGAGGTTAATGTTAATCTAAACAGGATCCAAAATATTTTTGAGTGTCTTTGGAATCCCAAAAGCAGATGGTATAATGGGATTTTTTCAAACTAAGAAATTCATGTTCTACAGGTGAGATGAAACCTTGTGCTAAACAGCCATCTAGAAATATCTTATATGCTATACGCTATATGTATTTCATTCTTTGATACTGTTTCATATTTATCTTACTCCTCAAAGCATGTTAAAAATCTTGCTAGTGTAGTCTATGTTGTCCATAAACAGGACCGCCCATTTCCCAGTTTCATAATCCTTATTTCTCTATTAGATCTTAGAATCTGTAATGTATGTAAAGGGTAGAAAGAATCAAGTACTCTGATTTGAGAAGACGGAACTTGGGCAAGGTACGTCAAGCAACTTAGAGGAATAGGAAGGTACATGATGTGTATGAAAGTGTGTGTGTGTATGTGTGTGCCTTTCGGCTTTTCCCTGTTAGGGGTCGCCACAGCGGAACTCCGGTCTGCTAATGATTGGCAGTTGATTGTTACATACCGAGTTAGCCCTGCCGCACAACCTTAAACGAAGGTACGCCCATTCGCGCATGTCTCCACGCAGAAGACACTCTAGCTGAGAATCGAACCGGACAGCGTCTTACTGTGAGGTGACAACGCTACCGCAGCACCACCACCGCGGATGAAAGTATACAATCAAAAAGAAGTTGCATGGCCAACATACTATAGACCATATGATAATAATTTGACAGGCATAAGCGTATGTAATCAGATAACAGAAAAAGTAATGAAGGAGGAGGATAGCATGATTTGGGCTTGTCGCTTTAATGTAATGATAAATCTTGACTTGTATAGTCTAATGGTAACAGAGAATTTCATATCAAGTGTCAAAAAGATGACTAGGAGGTAATGAACAGGCTGCAACTAGTAGATTTATGAAGGTAAATGCTGGGACAAGAAAGTCAATATACTTTAACAGAAATTAACACAAGCAAGAAAGCCCATTAGACTACCGGTAAATGAGAAGATAGGATGGGATGTACAAAGAATATTGATTGTAGAAAGAGGGATAGGTGGTCATGCTTTGATGACTTTGGATTGGAATTTGGGTATTATGGAGCATAGCAAATGGTGATTAAATCTAAGAAGGCAGAGAGGAGTAGAGTATGTGTAATGACTGTAGGAGATGTCAAAGAAAAAGATTGAATGAAATAAACATGAAATGAGAAAGATAGGAAGAAAAGAATGGGATGCTGAGAAGGCAGAGAGGAGGGTGGAAATTAAGGTTATAGAGGAAGATTAACAGACAGAGGGAAATTAGGGTAATAGAGTTGGAGGACAAGTTGAAGAAGATGCAGGTCCAGGTTATACACTATGCAGAAGTAATTATATTTTATTAAAAAATGTTAGAGTAATAATGAAAGTCGAACTGAATATGTTAGAGGTAAGTCAGATCGAGGCTAAATTAGCGAGAATGGTGCTTAATGGTGGAATAGAGTAGAAAGAGAAGTTCAGCTGATAACATGGAGACTAGACAAAATGGGATAAATGGAGAGCTGTATTTGGGATTTGGAAGGATGGTGGAAAAAGAGAAATACAGAAAGCTTTTGCTGAGTTATTGAAAGAATTATATAGAGAAAGGGGGTTGAGTTGTAATATTTATCAACTAATCAACTTATGACTGTCATCTTCCAAAACATCATGCATCTTTTTTATATAATCATGCTCATGCATAAATATAAGCCCCCCTTCCTTATTGGGTTTCATTACCCAAATTCTGTGCAACTTCAGGGACACCAAAAAGTCCAACTCATCTGGAGTTATATTACTAGTAGTTTTCTTAGAAATGTTACTGTGTATACCATTTTTCAAATCCATTTCACAAATGCGTTTGAATAGTGCTATAGTAGAGTGTAGTGGTGGGTTGAACAAACTCAAAACTTTCAAGTCATGTGTTAAGCAAGGTGTATTGCCCATTAACACTGTTAAATTAAGTTTCCGAGTGAAAATTTTCAAATCCAAAATGGCTTTTGCTAAATCAGCCCTTTTGTCGGGCACAAAAGAAAGCCCCCTAGATAAAAAAAAATCAACAAAACACGTATCCAACTGAAAATTGGTATAGCTAAAAATGTTAAAGTCACTTTGGGAGCTCAGTGTAACCAAAGGCCTAGCAAGTGAGCCATGAGCTACCTCCTCTGGCAGTTCTGCTTCTTCTGTTGCTGCCCCTGATGGCTGGAATTCTGTTGTGCCAGAGTAGCTTTCGGGCGAGCACCCTGAAAACCCTGTCCATTCATATTATTTGATGTGAACCCTGGTGTTTGTCGTGGACCATCGCCATTTTTTATTCTCTCGCTCCGCCTAACCTGTGGAGGTTGGATGTTATTGTCAAAGCCTTCGTCCTCGCAAACATTGTCAAAGGGGCCTGAATCATGGTTAACCTCATCAGTGCCAATGAAATTAGATACTTGTGGAGGTAAAGGATAAGCATTGCCTTTTTCATAGGCATAGATATCCCTATTCAATTTTTTAGTTTTCACCTCAATGCTTCTCTTAATAACCACATCAATAGATGAAAAAATTCGACCATAATCGAATTTATACCTGGGGAATTATGTATCTGATATAATGTTTTTCTCCAGGATTTCTAGTTCACCTTTAAGAGTAGCTACTTGTATGTCATAATGTTTTATGAGGATACCTAGGAATTCCATGCCTTGTCTGTCGAATAAGCTAATAAGCTCTAGATGGAAACTAGATTTTGGAATAAGTCCGACAGGATACCTCCACTGATGGAGACCCTTAGGTACTACCCTTTTATTGATGCATTGTTGCAGATATCTAATTTCCAACTCTAGCTTCCAGTATTTTAATAGCTTCTTGTCAAAGTCATTGTTAGAATTGTTGTTGACCGGAGAGCTTGGAGAGGGTAAATTGTTATCTTGGTCACCATCAAAAAAGGTTGGGGTTTTTAGATATTCGCCAAAGACAGGTAACATGTTTAATGTATTCTGTAGTTGTCCTTGACTGTCATTTTGATTCGAGCCATGATCAGATGTTATAGTGCCACTTCTGGTTGCATGGTTCATATTTTCATGGCTGTTTGATACTTGAAAATGGGACAGACCTTGTCCATTGGGAATCGAGCTGTTTAACGAACTGGTAGGCAGACAGAAGCCACTATTTCTCTCATTGTCAAGTTTTTTAGACAGAGTATCCACTCTGCCTAGCAGTTGTTGCACCAAAAGGGTCAAATTACCCAGAGCATTTGCTTCGTTGTTGGTGCTCACAGGTGGATTGAGTTCATCTTGTGAAAATAAGGATTGTGAGGATTGTGATTTATTCATGAGTTGGATGATGATAGAAATTGTTATGCACAAACAAATTCCCATACTAAAGGCATATTAGACATGGGTGGTGCCACACATTACAACTTTTTCAAAGGATGCAAAAATTGTTTCATATATTATCTATAAGAATTGGGCACTGCTGGCAGAAGATACACACATCAACAAAAGGTTTGAAAATTTGCTATACATTATTTATTGGCGTGGCCAAAATTTAAAGGACATCTTAGAACTTCCAAGTAGAGTTACAAAAAAGAACATGGGTATGTACAAATGTGGTCACTGCCATCTGTGTCAGCATATTCATGTGGGCACTAAAATAACCATTAGAGATGTTGAATACAACATATTAGGTAAATTTAATTGTGAGCCAAAGGGCATTGTTTATGCTGCTATATGCCAGCAATGCCAATCCTTTTATATAGGAAAGACAGAAAGGGCAGTGCGCCAACGCATATACAAGCATACGTATCATATAAGTAAAGGTACCACAACAAATGCTTTGGCTAGGCACACATTGCAACATCCCACTCACATTTTTTTATTTGCCATTGTGTACCAGGAACTATATAACAAAAGAGGAGGGCCATGGGCATTAAGGTTAGAAGAAAATAAATTGTTGTGGTAAATTAGAACCTTTGCACACACACACCCTGGCCTTAATGAATATGCTTCCATTAAATGCATTTTGAAATGTAAACAGCTAGATAGGTAGAGTGTGTGTGTGTGTGTGTGTGTGTGTGTGTGTGTGTGTGTGTGTGTGTGTGTGTGTGTGTGTGTTTGTGTGGGGGGGGGTAACACAAAATATAGCCCCAGGTATTTTATTTATTCAATTATACCACAAATGTTTTTATATATATTTTCTTTTCTACTTAATACATTTGTATTTTATATTAATTCAAGTCACTGATTTAGTGTCTGGGTATTTAGTAACAAAATCATTAATTATATATGGAAATGCAAAGTAAATAGTTTTCCATAGGAGTAAAGGAATTGAGTTGTTTATTTAATTATTTAATTGTTTTTTTTATATAATTGATTTATTGTTTTATTTATTAATTGTATACGTATATAAGTCATTGACTGCTTGTGTAACTTTGTCTGAGGAAGTTTGGATACTAGTCCTTATGAAAGCGCTTGCGGAATAAAGTTTTGGAAAAGGAGAACATCTGCAAGTTTCGCTGTCTTTTTGTGTTTAAAAGTGACAATATGGTTTTGGGAGAGATGAGTGTTTCTAGATAAGGAATGATGATTAGATTATGAAAGATGTCAGCAAATGAATATAGTACTGTGTTGCTAAACACTGACTTTTTGGTGGTGCTTGCGTTAAGCACTATGTCTTGTAGATTGCATAGCTAGATAGTTAGGGGGTTATAATCTCATGACAGTCAACTTACATGTGTATATGACGTTGTGTAAATATGAGCTGAACTCCTGCTGGCCTTAATAAAATAGTAGCCTGACATTAATTTAGACTTGGGCCATGGTGATTGCATTAAGTACTGTGTTTTCTAGCTTGTATAACTAGTCAGGTAGGGGCTATAATTTTACTGCAGTCAAATGGTGTGTGTGTGTGTGTGTGTGTGTGTGTGTGTGTGTGTGTGTGTGTGTGTGTGTGTGTGTGTGTGTGTGTGTGTGTGTGTGTGCGTGTGTGTGTGCGTGTATGTGTGTGTGTCTGTGTAGTCAGAAGAGCATGAGTCTGTATCCTACTGTCAGCAATCCAGTCCCATGTAGAACAACATTTTTAAGGGGGATAGAATAATGGATAAGGTGATTACTTCATATTCACAAGGTACAAGGTCTGACCCTCCCCTTCAGGGAAAATCGGAAAGCTTAAAATGGTCACAAGGGTAGCTAGCCTAGTACTAACTTATGAATGCATATGTGATATGTAAATGATTGAGGGGAGGTATAATGGTTAACGTGTTTGACTCACAGACACAAGATATAGATAAGGAAAGCCTAATCAGAAGCGACACTATTCTTCTTCTTTCCCCAAAACCAGTTCCTGTGGTAGAGATGCTTGCATCACCTTCTGTTCTTCACTCCAGAAGCTCCCTCCCTGCCTCTAAAGTAAAAGGAACACCTCCTGCAAAACCTCTGAAATTTCCTTGGATTTTGCCTGCCAGCCTGAGCCTTTCAAACTACAGTGAGGACTCCCCAACACCATAATTTGTTGAATTTTTCACTCCAGAAGCTCCCTACCTGCCTCTAAAGTAAAAGGAACACCTCCTCCAAAACCTCTGAAATTTCTCTGGATTTTGCCTGCCAGCCTGAGCCTTTTGAACTACAGTGAGGATTCCCCAACACCATAACTTGTTGAATTCTTTCACTCCAGAAGCTCCCTGCCTCTAAAGTAAAAGGAACACCTCCTGCAAAACCTCTGAAATTTCCCTGGATTTTGCCTGCCAGCCTGAGCCTTTTGAACTACAGTGAGGACTCCCAACACCATAATTTGTTGAATGTATGTAGCCCTAAATCAACTATTGTAACTACCTATTAATCTCTTAAATGTACTTGTCTGCCTCCCTGTGTGAGTGATTCAGCAGCCTACCACAGACCAACAACTACACCCCCCCTTCCAGGTATTCTATGTCCTTGAAGTTTACATAGTGACCTAGAATTTTTTTCCATAGTGCACCATTGACGAGACCTGCTCCTCTTTCCTGCCTGCTATTCTCCTAGTCAACACTAGGTGACAGCACCTACCATCCAAAAGCCAGTAAAACCCTATTCCCAATCTGGCTTCATTTCTGTTGTATTCTGCCTGTATATATCAATATCCTAGTTAACACTCTCCAAATGCTGGAAATAAAACCCCACCCCTCAAAGCACAAACTAGTCATACTAAAGCATCAACATTTACCTCTGTAAATTAATTCTCCCTTTATTTTTCTCATAATAACTACCTGTTTAACTTACCTTCAAAAGGGCAGTTGCTGATACTTTTTTCCTGCTGATTTTCTCCTTTTGCTCTCCTCATCCTGATATCTTCCCTTCCCCCACATTCTTTTTCCGTTCTCTAATCCTATCCATCCGCTCTGTTTTATCCCCTTCCCCTTCATCACATGCCCTCCCCTGAACTTACTTCTAGACGTCGTAAACTGTGGCGCCATTTTTAAAGCCTAATCAGAAGCGACACTATCCTTCTTCTTTTCCCAGAACCAGTTCCTGTGGTAGAGCTGCTTGCGTCACCTCCAGGTAGGTTTGAACAAAGGGACTAGCCTAACATATAGGCTTATTTGAACCTAGAAATGTGCTAACTACAGCACTCCTGGAAATGTATGTGTTCATGAATGCTACAAATGTCTTTTGCCATTGAACTGACTATGATACAGCTGTTTTTGATCTTATAAACACGTTATTGGCTTGAGTCTAACTTTTTCCATAGTTCCTAATTTGCGACCACAATTACATATCACCAGCTGCTCTGGTTCCTCTTGAAGCTAGTTAGTCTTCTTTATTTTTCACAATGTATTTCTTATTACTTGTGACATAGTTCCTAAATAGTGACCGCAATTACCTATCACCGGCTGCTCTGGTGCCTCTTGAAGCTAGTTAGTTTTTTTTATTTTTGCATAGGCGACTAATGTATTTCTTAGTACTTGTGCCTCTAGCTGAATAGCGTTGACTGCACTATGTATGCCAACCACAAGGTGTTGGAATTAAACGAATAGAAACAGAGACTTCTGTGTGTACTCCCACATAGAAACTGTTATCACTTTCCTGTGGAGCTTATTTGGACCAAATTACTGAAGTAGTAGCGTAATTGGAGAATCACATGGTGACTAGTGTATAAAGGCCTTCCTAAGGGCATCACAAATTGAACTGCTTGCAATATCTGCTCACTAAGTGATACTTCCCAGATTGTATGAGCCCTAATGAAGCTCCTTACCTTAGCGGTGAAAGCATACATTTGCTGACCAAACTAATGAACGCCACCAAAGTGGCCGTAACTTGCATGCATTTAATTTAACTCGCTGAATGGTGTAATGGTCTTTTACAAACCAACCAGCCAGCCTGTATTTAAAAGTCTACAATGGTACCTAACGAAGAGTCAGGGTTTATAAACTTAATACATTGTGAGTAAGAACCCAGTTTAGTTCAGATATTCATTGTGATAGTTTAAGGCAATGCTAAAGGCTCCGCTTAGATTCTCTATGCTAATTTAATGTATAATCAGCCTTGGGCTAAAGCAGATGTACTGACTGTTTTTTTTCTGTTACTTAATGTTCTAATGTAATGGTGCCTTGGGCTAAAGCAAAGTACTGAATGTTTTTCTGTTAATGTCTAAATTAATGGTGCTCTGCATTGCTATTTTAAGTGCTTTTTTCTACCTGAAATGGGTTTAAAATTACCTGTTAGCTACTTTTTGTCAAACCCCTTACTCATAAAACTGGCTGGAGTACTGCATAAGAGTTGGAATTATAGAGTGGTTGAGTTTTTCAGCTACTGTAACATACATTCCCTACCTTGCATTGTTTAGTAACTGTATTTGCTGCCTACTACTAATACCTCTTATACCACTCTTCCTCATTATACGCCCTCTTTCTATGTGTATCCCTAAGTCTCTCTACCTTCTAAATAACCTGCATGAAGTCCTTCTCTTCTCATTATTCCTCAACCACACCTACCTCCATATCTGTATCTTCAAAATTTTCAAATAACCTAACTTAGTGTGTGTCTTCTCTGATTTTACAGTTTTTCACTCCAGAAGCTCGCCCCCTGCCTCTAAAGTAAAATGAACACCTCCTACAAAACCTCTGAAATTTCCCTGGATTTTGCCTGCCAGCCTGAGCCTTTCGAACTACAGTGAGGACTCCCCAACACCATAATTTGTTGAATGTATGTAGCCCTAAATCAAGTATTGTAACTACCTATTAATCTCTAAAATGTACTTGTCTGCCTCCCTATGTGAGTGATTCAGCAGCCTACCGCAAACCAACAACTACTCCCCCCTCCTCCAGGTATTCTATGTCCTCGAAGTTTACATAGTGACCTAGAATTTTTTTTCCATAGTGCACCATTAATGAGACCTGCTCCTCTTTCCTGCCTGCTATTCTCCTAGTCAACACTAGGTGACAGCACCTACCATCCAAAAGCCAGTAGAACCCTATTCCCAATATGGCTTCATTTCTGCTGTATTCTGCCTGTATATATCAATATCCTAGTTAACACTCTCCAAACGCTGGAAATAAACCCCCACCCCTCAAAGCCCAAACTAGTAAAACTAAAGCATCAACATTTACCTCTGTAAATTATTTCTCCCTTTATTTTTCTCATAATAACTACCTGTTTAACTTACCTTCAAAATGGCAGTTGCTGATGCTTTTTTCCTGCTGATTTTCTCCTTTTGCTATATCCCGCTCTGTTTGCCCTATGGGCTCACTCTGCTCCCCTACCCTACCCTCAAATTTCACCCACCCCCAGTGCACCTACACTTATACTTCCTCAAACCACACCCCCTCATCACCTGCACCACTCACACACACCATCTACCTAACCCCTCCCACTTCCATACACAAACCAATCTCACACACACACACACACACACACACACACACACACACACACACACACACACACACACACACACACACACACACACACACCCTATCTCACACATACACCACACCTCACACACTTATACTACAATGCCTACCTTCCCACAATAAGCTCTACTACTATCTACCTTTCTAGTATCCCTAACCTACATTACCCAACTTAGGCTCCACACTAACACATACCTACCTCTACCCACACACACCACCACCTCATTCCCCTCAAATACATCCCACTCATATTCACAGATCTCCCCTGAACTCTACTCCTTCAGCCCATCCAATCTTTTCAAACTCTCCTTACTCCCTACACCACCACCTCTTCACCCTACTCTAACTACTTTCTCTAAGAAATCCCTCCCCCAACAAAATCATACTTCTCTTTACCCTCTACTTCTCCTTGGACAACTTCTCTCCCATATCCCACTCTCTCTCTCAGGTGACATCCACCCTAACCCAGGCCCAACCCCTACCTCTGCCCACCCTAACCCAAGTTCCAATCCACACAAACACAAGACTACCCGCCTCATCACCCTAAATGCACAAAGCCTCCGTAATAAAATCCCCAACCTTCATGCCTGGCTCTCTTACAACCATCCATACATAACTGCTGTCTCTGAGACCTGGCTCAAACCCTCCATCAGAGATAATGAAATCCTCCCCCAGGCTACCACATCATACACAATGATAGAACTCATAGAAAAGGAGGAGATGTAGCAATTATCTACCCCTCCACTCTCACTTTTACTCCATTGACCAACCCCATCCCAACTTTTGCCATTGCAGAAATGACTGTTGTCCTTTTAAAACTTAACAACTACAAATCCATCTGCATCTGCTCCATCTACATCCCACCTGGAGACAATACCACAACGCTAGAAGACATCCTCTCTTGGTTTAACTCTAACATAAAAAATTAAACTTACATTCTTGGTGATGTAAATATTAACTGGGCCTCCTTCCTCATAGATACCCCATCTCACTCTATCAACCTCTACAATTTCACCCAACTAATAGATCTCCCTACCAGGCCAAACAAAGATGGTTCCTCTGGTACCATCTTAGATTGGATACTAACAACACACCTCAACCATATCTCCAAAGCTGGTATACTACCAGACTCCCTAGGTGACCACTTACCAGCCTTCACAAACCGCCTACCCTCCCACATAGAAAAACAACACAGTTTCAAGCAATCCCGTAGCCTATCTTCCTTCACCCGCAAAATCTTCTCTGAATGCCTCAAGGTTACTAATTGGTCTCCACTGAAAAGACCTCCACTAGATAACACTGTCACATATTTTAACCAAGCTTTCCTTACCTAACTTGATAAACTAGCCCCTTTACAAACCAAATGTATCAAAACAAATTCCTGTCCCTGGCTATCCCAAGAAACTAAACTGATAATGAATCAAAGAAACAAAAAGTGGAAACTGTACCAAAAACAAAAAAAACCCAGCACCCACCAAGAATATAAACATCTTCACAACCTGGCCAAAAAATCAATAACAGAAGATCACAAAAACTACTACAGCAATCTGCAATACAAGCACTCAAACAATCCAAAAAATTTCTGGACATCCATCTCCTCAATACTCAACCCTGGTAATAATTCCAACCCCTGCCCCAATCCTAACCTCTCAAGTCTTGAAACAGCCACTAACTTTAACACATATTTCATTGATTGCATAGCTAAATTATCCTCTACTTTCCCAAATCCATCCACCAATACTAACGCCTCACCCTGCCCCCCCAAACCCCCTCACTCACCCCCTCCTCCCCCCTATTCTCCCTTAAACCTGTCTCCACCAATGCTATAAAAAGACTACTGCAAAAGCTAAAACCATGTTGCAATGGCCCTGACAACCTTCCAGCAAATTTTCATCAAATATCAGCTGAATCAATAGCCTATTCCATATACATCCTCATAAATAGATCCATTCAGGAATTCTATGTACCAACCAGCTGGCATCATGCATTAATAATTCCTGTCCACAAAGGTGGCAAGAACACAGACACTACCAACTTCAGACACATAGCTATACTCTCTCCTCTCTCTAAAATTCTAGAGAAAACCATCCAATCCCAGCTCATGCTCTTCCTAATCCAGCACAAACTCCTCTCTCCCACCCAGCACAGCTTGTGCCCTGGCCACAGCACCATGACAACCCTCCTTTCCTTCCTAGAAACAGTCAACCTAGCACGTGAGAGTGGCAAATACATATCTTCTCTTTTTCTTGACCTCTCAAGGGCATTCAACATAATCTCCCATTCCCTCCTCCTGTCCCAGCTCTCACACTTGCATCTATCTCCCTCAACCCTAGACTGGTTCTCCAGCTACCTTTCCAACAGGCTGTACAATGGAAAGAATCAACTTCCCCTTTCTTACCTACACCCACAGGAGTTCCCCAAGGATCAGTACTTGGCCCTCTCCTCTTCAACTTATTCATTAACAACTTCCACCTCTCCATCCCTGAAGCCTCAATCATCCAATACACAGATGACTCCACTATCATCTGCTCAGCCTCCTGCCCCTCCAAACTTCTACTCAATGCCCAAACAGCCTTCTCCAAAACTGAATCATTGATGCAATCTCATCACCTGGACCTAAATGCCAACAAAACAAAACTAATGATATTCACTCCCACCAAAACCTCCCAGTTCCACAAGGTCCAATTGTCCATCAAAAGCCACAATAACACCCCTCTAGAAATCATTCCTAGTACCAAGCTACTTGGCATTACTATCGATGAAAACCTAAAATTTGATTCCCACATCCTCTCAACCATCAAAAAAAAAAAAAACCCACCAGAAAATCGGTCTCCTCTACAGACACAACTACTACCTTACTCCATCCTCCCGTCATACCCTTGCATCTACCTTCCGTCTCCCCTCTCTCTTGTATGGTGCTCCCCTATTCTCCAACCTACAACTTGGCCTCCATTCTAAACTCGAGGCCTGTTACAACAAAATCTGCAAATTTGCAACCAATTCTAAGAACTCTTCCCATCACTGTCACTCCCTACACACCCTAAACTGGCTAGAACTCCACAACCACCTAAAGTACCTACAAATTATAACAGCTCATAAACTCATCTTTAAACCAACAGAAAGCCCCTCTCTTGCTAAATCTCTAACACCCTACACACCTACCCACACCTGAGACCTAAAGGCCAAAACCTCCTACATGTACACAAACCCGTCCACCCACCTGGCAAACTACTACTATCACACACCCTAGCCAAGCTATAGAACAATCTTCCCACACCACTACGTAATATACCTAACCACAACAACTTCAAATCCATGCTTCTCTCCCATCTCTTCTCCAAATGGGAATGTCCTTCACATGCTCCCACCAAAAACACCTATACTACTAACTCCACACCTAAAAATCATCATTCCTTTGCCAACTTTAACAAAATTCAGAGATCTTGCTCAGAATATCTTTCCAAAAATCTTTTGCATGCATGCCTCTGGCCTACTTTACTCATATTCTCAAAACTGACATACTCTAAATTGCAAACCAGTGTGTATATACAATTTGTAAAACTGTTACTACTGTACAGACTAATATTGACACATGCTACTCACTTTATCTATTATTAATGTGTCAACTGTCTGTAATTCTGCCTTTGTAAGATTACAACTTTTTGAACCTACATCATATATTGATGCATATTCTGTATATTTAGATATATTATAATGATGCAAACCTATTTACTTTATATTATGTACTGGAGCTTTTCTCCTCGGGTCTCCACTGAAAATGGGCCACAAGCCCAGCTGGACTAACCCGGTTAACAAATAATAAATAAATAAATAAATATAGTATTTGATTCACACTTTTGGGAGAACAGTTGGCTAGGCTTAAAATGGTCTATTTAATTAAAGGATAGCCAGGTAATTAGCTATGAACTTATGAAACCATGAATCTAAGGAAAAGAGAAAAATAAAATTTGGCTTTACTAGAAAGGCTCAACCAGACTCTGACACTACTTGGTGGCAGGGAAAGCTTAGTTTGTTTTTGCTTTCTTGTATTTTGTGTTGCATTGTTGCCTTCTTCCCTTTTGTATATTATGATTCATTTTTTTTACATTGTGTTTTACTTTTACTCTGCTTTTAGTGTATATTTAAATTATGACAGAGACCGCAGCTGTATCTCTTGTGAGTCACACAGGAATTAAGTTCTTAACTACCCTCCCTGGTGCTGCTGTAGTTTTAAACTCATCTGTCTTTCTAACTGCCAGTCCCTTATGGTAACTGGACCATATATCTTCTTCCCTCTCCTCTTTCATTGACTATTGTGAATAATCACAAATTATCCTTTTGTGAAATCGCATCCTTTCAACTATTTCAGTTTATTGGCCATCCCACTGTATTATACCTTGCTCTTTTAAAATTAGTGGCTCTTCACTTAGATACATACCTCTCAACCTCTTAGTGCAAAAAATCTGGACAAAGACTAAAATAATGGAGACACAAAGGCCCAAAAATAGGGACAGATTTTAAATATTGCATTTATTAACTTAGAAAGTTGCTAAAATAAAAAAAGTTTGTGTTACCATGCATTTTCAGAAAGATATTACAGATCAGAGTGTGTGTATATACCTTTAAGATGTATTTCCAGATGTAGCACATGCATATAAATAGTGAGCATCTGCAGGTAGCAGTGCCATTTTGAGAGAACAGCCAGATTGTTGACATGTATGAGTGTCAGTCTGTTTATAAGTTTACTTAAGTTTAACTTACAAAGCCTCATTTTTGATGTGTTTGTGTGTAGTAAAGCTGCTTGAACAGAACCCACAAATGTTCATCTGTTTTATCCTGACCAGATGAGAGATATGGCATCAGAAGTGGGATTAGAAGAGCTACGTCTTCAAGCTATGAGGTGCCAAGTTGAAAGTGAAGGTAGACTAAGCAGGCTGAATGAAACAGAGCACAGAAAAATGAAAAAGGACCAGAAACAAGCTAAAGGTAAAGAAAACTGCATACATGATTTATTTGGCAAAGAAAATGAAATGGCACATTTATAAGGCACAAAATGCATTATTAATCAAATGAGTAGCACAAAAAACATATTATTAAGCAAACAAAAGGCACAAACTGCATTATTAATTAAACAAAATGTTCAAAACCACAATATTTGATAAAACTAGCAAAACTATTCATAAGGGGCTCAGAATTATTTTAGGTTTGGATAATGAGGATGTTTAAAGTAAAAACAGGTACAAGAAAAGTATATTGAGCATGATAAGAGATAAAAACGGCATAATGAGTACAATAAAATGTGCAAATTAAGCTTAAAAAGCAAGATGACTGCATGTTTTTAGTGAAAGACCATGTTTGGGCACAAACTACTATTTCACATTAACCAAAACCAGTCAAAGCATAACTAGAGTTGTTTGAAGTATCTCAGAGTTTGCAAAGTGTTTGCAGAGTGTGTGCTTTATTACGGTGCAGTTATTTCAAAGTTATTTTGCACAGTAAAATCAAAGTACAGCCATTTCAAAAAGTTTCTTGTGCTGTGTTCATTTATTCACAGAAAACCACCATTTCAGAGTGTTTCTTACACTGTGCAGTTATTTCACAAAGTACAGCCATTTTGAAAGATTCTTGTGCTGTGTACAGTTTATTTGCAAAATACATTAATTTTAAAGTATTTCTTACATTGATGAGTGGTTTCATAAATTACAGTGATTTCAAAGTGTTCTTGTGCTACAGAAACTTATTTGGCAAAGTACAGTTATTTCAAATAATTTGTTCTGCTATTGGGCATGATTATAAGTACTGGCATATATATATATATATATATATATATATATATATATATATATATGTGTGTGTGTGTGTGTGTGTGTGTATGTACATAATTTCAAGCATCTTCACTACTGTGTGTTGAGATGGCAGAGGCATTTCGCAGACCAAGTCTACTTGTCTTTGATCATAATATAGCAGAGTATTGGAGAGTATTCAAGCAAGAATATATTTTCATACAAGCAGCTTTTCTGACAAAGATGCACATACAAGGGCATTCATTTTGCTTAACTTAGCTGGGTCAGAAACTATTGAAAAGGAGTGTTCATTTGTGTATGCACCAGAAGTATATGCAGGAGAGGGAGCAATCTGTCATATTGTGGTACCGGCTGACTCCACTGGGGACCCTGAGTGCTTAAAACATAAATTTAGAGAAATGTGCAATCCCCAGGCAAATGTTACATTAGAGAGTCACTTATTTTATATAAGAGACCAAAAGCCAGGTGAAACTTTTGGAGATTATTTCACTGACGTGATAAACAAAGCTGAAACATGCATATTTGGTAACTTATAAGGTGAGTTAATGAAGGACATGCTTGTGTGTGGTTTTAATTGTGCTGCAGTGAGAAAGATTTTGCTTTGCGACAGTGATTTAATGTTAAGCAAAGCCATAGAGATTTGTCAAATCCATGAGCTCATAGAAAGGCACACATTTTCTGCTCAACTCCTGAGAGACTTGCTTGGCTGTAAACATCTGCATTAGAATCTGAAGCTAAGTGAAATTTGCAGTGGTGCATTTAATATTTTGTTAAGTACAAACTTGCAGTTTTAAAAGTACTGTATTTTCTTTTTTTCTGTTTCCTAATTGTGTGTTTCTGAACAGTGTGCTCTGTGTCTGTTTGCTATAGAGGAAGTGGTGTTATCACTTCTTTGTTATCTATTTAATAGCTTAGAGGGATTCCTCTGTACTTTAAGTGCTAGCAATAAAGTTTAAGAAATCATTTTCTGCTCAACTCCTGAGAGACTTGCTTGGCTGCAAATGTCTGCATTAGAAGCTGAAGCTAAGTGAAACTTGCAGTAGTGCATTTAATATTTTAAGTGCAAACTTGCAGTTTTCAAAGTATTTATTTTCTTTTTTTCTGTTTCCTAATTGTGTGTTTCTGAACAGTGTGCTCTGTGTCTCTCTGCAGTTAGTTTCTCACTCTCCCTCCCTGTTCTTGTGTTGGTATTAGTGTTGCTGGCTCTGGAATTGCCCGCCCCTCCTGTAAGTCTGTATTAGAACACTCCTCCTGGGTCCATCTCATTTGCTCACTTAGCCAAGTACAGTGAGATCATATTCTGAGTCTAGTGTTCACTCTACTTAATACAGAGAGTTGATTTGAGAAGGCCCAAAAAAAAAAAACATTTTTCATCTGCTTTTACTGTATTTGTCTTTCCTCCTACTTTATTTTGCTTTTCTTAAAAGTACTCAATTTTATTTATTCTGCTGCATTTATTACTGCTTGGTAGTAGCCTGATTAAATTGTAACTGTTATTCTAAGTCTTTTGGTTTAAGCACTTGGGCTTCATACAGGCTGTATTACATTAAGAAGGTTTGTGGTCTGCACTGTTGTGACAGGACACTTAGCTTTCATGCTCCTAAGCAGGGAATTGCTGATTGAAGGCCCAGTGTCTGCTATTCTAAAAGTGTATTAGTTCTGGCTTACGCACTTGGGCTTCAGGCCAGTTATTCTACATTAAGAAGGTTTGAGGTCTGCACTCTTGTGGGAGGAGAAGCTGGATTCTACCCTTCTGAGCTGGGAATATCTGATCACAGGCTTATTGTGCCTGCTTATTTGAACTGTTTCTTTCTGAAATTGGTGCAGCTTGTTGCTGTAGCATAGACCGAATTCAGGCCTGCTGAATCTAGCTTTGTTTGTATAACTTGAGCACTGATCCAGGCCATCTTTTTTGGAGAAGGTTCCTCTACACCCTAGTAAGCAGGGGTGTGCAGTTAGAACTTGTCTGATTGAAGACTGCTGGAACAGGGCTCAGTTTTGAGCTTTTTTTCTGGTTAATTGGGTAACTTGTTTAAATCAGTTTGTTCGTTTTCTATTTTTATATATATATATATATATATATATATATATATATATATATATATATATATATATATATATATATATAAACTGTACTTTATTCATCTGCTTTTACTGTATTTGTGTTTCTTCCTACTTTATTACTAGTGGCATTGACTACAACTCTGATCTGCGATATATAACAATAAGTATCCTTTTCTGTGCATTTAAAGTGTTTTTTGAGTGTATCTGCTTTATTTTCTAAAAAAAAAAAAAAAAATATATATATATATATATATATATATATATATATATATGTATATATATATATATATATACTTGTTTCCCGCCTCTCTAAGTTAGTATAGTCCAGTTTTCAGGTTAGTGCTGAATTCAGGGCTGTGTTACAAATCTCTGTGTTTGCCTGTACCTTACTTGGATAGAAGGAAGTTCTCTGTTCACCTGTGAGAGAGGGGAGCTTTGAGCAGCCTGTCTGTCCCTGGAGGAGTGGTTTCAGCCCAGAAATTAGTAGTTTATTGGCCATTTTGGGCTAATTTCTATCTCTTTCATTTCCCTGCTATAAATACCGTATTTGCCCGGTTTAGCGCACTGGGCAGTGCCGGTTAGCTAGGGTAAAACTATTCCCGGCTCCACAAAGTCTCCTCTTCAATTTTTCCCTTGGAACTAAACAAACTTTCAACTTAAGCACTCAAGCCACTAATTTCTCTGCCTGGCACTTATTCAAAACTTATAGCAAGCACTTATAAACCGTAGCACTAGACCCTACTGTACTGTACAGAAGAACAAGGCTCTCTATTCGACCTTACCAGCCATCCAGTAAAACAGTTCACTGTACCTATCCAGGCATGTCCAAAGGGCAGTTTCAGGTGTACTCTCCAGTCCAACTGGTGAATCTGGGCATTTTGAGGCAATGTTACAACTGCTTCATGTACACAGACAAGCCCCTCCTCCTACCACCAAACACTAATACATGCGAGAGATGCAATTATACAGCCAAACTGGAGGCTAAGCTCTCTCAACCCAAGACTGGATCAAACAGTCAAGAGGAGAAGGGAAATACTTGTATCACACCACCAGTCTCACATAAACCCATTAAAGCAGCACTGGAAAAAAACACACATAAATACATGAAAACATACTCGGAGGCTCTAAATAAAAATCTGCAAAACCAACAGAGACCTCCAAAGCAAACATCCAAGCAACCTCCACCCCCTAACACAAACCATGAAACACATACTTCACAAAACCAGTGTGCCATGCAATCACAGCCCTTAAGGCAAAATAACATACCCAACATACTAGTAATAGGTGACTTTATAGTCAGGCACACTGACGTCCCACTTACTAGGCTGAATAAGGAGAAGATTACTGTTAGCTGCCTGTCGGGCGCCAGGATCTGCCACATAACACAAGCTCTCAGTTCACTACAGAACAAGTACAAATAAGACTCTGTCATTGTCCATGTTGGTGTGAATGACCTGAGCCATACCTCTCTGGACTACATGAAAAGAGACATGGAAGAGCTCTCTGATCACATAGCCCAGGACGGTATGACCCTGAGTAGCATCCTGCTCACACCAAGAATGATACCACGGTATGAAGAAAAAATTCTCAATTTCAACAATTGGCTAAGTTTCTGGTGTCATTCAAAGGGGATCCAGTGACTGTCTGCCTGGGATGACATGCTCGACAAGCCAAGCTGCTTCGCTAGAGATGGCTTGCACCTGTCACCCTTAGGCTTTCGAATACTGGCCAAGGATGTTGCCACCCCCATAGTGCTTTTTTTAGGTAAGGCTCAAAAGACAAACCTACTGCTGTAAATAGCACAAGTAACAAAAAACTGACGGTAGTGCTACTCAATGCCAGAAGTCTGAACCTCAAAATGCATGCACTCGAGGCAATCCTCAGTATGGAGAAAACTGATATATGTGCAGTAACAGAAACCTGGTTTAAGGCACCAGAGAGCACCCCAGCACTACCAGGCTACAACTCATACCATATATTTCGGCCACAGAACCCAAACCAAAATACAAAAGGCGGGAGCGTATCCATATTCACCAAGGATATCCACACCTCCAGGTTAGTGGCACAGCACGATGCTTCAGAGATCATCCACATGCAACTAACAATGGGCAAAACTGCAATTCAAATTGTAGCTTGCTACAACTCACCCATCATGTCCCAGGACCCCCATTCCACGTTCCTGAAAACACTGGGAAACATAAAGGTCCTACCAAACACCCTAATATTGGGTGATTTTAATTATCCAAACATTAACTGGGAGAACTAATCAAGTGCTAAATCCCTTTGCCCAACATTTCCTAGAATTTATAAACTCAAACATCCTGGTTCAACTGGTCAACACTCCCACCAGAGGTGACAACATATTGGACCTGGTCATCACCAACATGGGCGACCAGTGTTCCACACTGGAGGTCAACCCCTTGCTGGTTAGATCTGACCATAAACAAATCACTTTGGATATCTACATTCTGCCCCCACCACTGGACAAGAAAACCACCATGAAAAACTTTTCAAAAGCAAACGTCACATTACTTAAGACTGAGGTGGAAAGTATCAAAGCCCCCATGCTGAAGGATAACGCTGTCCAAGCTACAAAACTATTTACTAATTCATTCTGCAGGCACCTACAAAAATGCATGGATCATGTCATCCCAAGCAAAACCAAGACTCACTCCTCCAAGAAAAGGAAACCAGTCTGGTGGACTCCTGCCATAAACAAGCTATACAATAGAAGGAGGAAACTAGTACAGAAAATAGTAAAATCCCAAGAAGGGAAGACATCCCTGATTAGTATAAGCATGAGACTATGATCCCCTCATAAAATAATCCAAGGCGAGCTTTGAAAGAAAAATTGCCAAGGACTCCAAAGATAACTACAAGGCATTCTTTAGCTATGTCAAGAATCTAAGTGGCAATGATCAGATCTGCTCGGAGTTAGTGCAGAATGGCACAAAATACACTGAAATGACCGATATCACCAACATCCTGGCAGACAGGTTCAGTGCAAACTTCAGCCTCCTCTCACCCCCAAGAGGGGCCATAACCATACCAGTAGAATGTAGACTCCCTGAAATCACAGACACTCAGGTTAAAACAGCCCTCTCCAAAGCCAAAAACACAGCATCAATGGGACTAGACGGTGTCCCAGGCTGCGTCCTACATGAGTTCAAAGGCGAACTAGCCCCTCACCTAAACACACTGTTCAAAATCAGCCTCTCCACAGGCTATGTTCCCACAGAGTGGCGCACAGCAGTGCTTATTCTGCTCCATAAAGGTGGAGCCACAACAGACCCTGGGAACTATCACCCTATAAGCCTGACTAGCTTGGTCTGCAAGGCTATGGAACGCATCATCATGGAACTCATTAACAGAGACATTGAGAACCTCCAAACACTGGGCCCTACCCAGTTTGGCTTTGTTAAGGGCAGATCATGCCTCCTGAACCTGGCAGACTTCTTTGAGACAGTTACCAAGGCTATAGATGAGGGAAAGGTGGTACACACAGCATACCTAGACCTCACAAAGGCATTTGACACCATTCCCCATTCTGGTATTATAGACAAGCTCACCAGCCTGAACATAAACCCCTACATCACATGATGGGTTGCCAACTGGCTCATGGACAGAACCCACATGGTGAGAGCTGCGGGAGCTAGGTCCGACTCTAAATCGGTTACAAGTGGAGTTCCCCAGGGCTCAGTCCTAGGACCCCTCCTGTTCAGCATATACTTCTCAGAGGTACAGGCAAGCACAGGAAGACTATGGCTGACCAAGTTTGCAGATGACTGCAAACTAGGGGCTATAATTGACTCTCCGGCTGACACAGACATCCTCTAAAAGGGTCTCACTGAGATGGATGCCTGGTGTCAAAATCATGGCCTCAAGATAAATGTCTACTTGGCCCACCTAATCACAAAAAGGTTTGTATCCAGATCAAAAGAGGTCATTGTACCCCTCTACTCATCACTCATCAGACCCATCATAGAATACAACGCCCCATTTGCGATGTACCTTACAAGACACCTGCAACAGCCGGAAAGATCACAGAAGTACCTCATCAAGAGGATCACTGGCCTCAAACAGATGCCCTATGCAGCTCAACTGAAGTAATTACCGCTGTACTCGGTTGCATACCGCCTACTCAGAGGTGATCTTTGCCTGACATACAAGGCCATGTCCAACCTAGAATTGATGGACATGCTCCACCTAAAGAAAACCTTATCCCCGCGAGCCACATGCTCTAGGGATCTAAACCTCACCACAACAATAAATAGGACATGCTGGAGGGATAGATTCCTGTCCCAGAGACTTCCCATGCTTTGGAACAATATCCCAATTTACATCAGGCAGAGCTCCTCACTAACACTCTTCAAAAGAAATCTTGACGAGTGGATGGGAAACAGAAAGTTTACCTTGGGGATCACTTCAGTGGCTCTGCTGGACAGAGGCACAGGGAACTAATCTAAGGGGGGGCGGCGAAAGCCAACACATTCTGGCTAGGCTTATAAATGCCTTCGGGCAGATAGCCTAGTACCTGCCTATGAACCTATGAACCTAAGTATACTTGCAAGTGATAAGAGCGTTGTTTCAAAAGCCTCTAGAGCAAATGTAGACAGCATGCAACACATGGCAAGTAGAAACAGGTCTAAGCACATGGCAGCAGCAACCCCTGTGGGTGTGGCAGGGAGACCCTGGAATTTGCTAGCAAGGTCCAAGACTAGCTAAGTAAAAAGAGCATACTCAGGACAGAACAAGATTGAGGCAGTAAAACCCACGTCAAGTTTTATTGTTAACTGTCATAATTGTGGACCTTGAGTCTAAAAGAGAAAAGTGTTTAGCATTTGGTCAACAATGTCACAAGTGTAAAAAATGGAACCATTTTCAAAAGTTTTGTAAATCAAGCAAACCTAATTCAATTATTAAGAAAGGTCACTCAAAAAAGCAAGTTGATCATATAGAGAGCTGCAAACCTACTTTCTGTGTAGATAGTGCATCACTGGTCATTGAAGAGGTTAATGCAGATTTGTTGGCAAAGAATGAAATATTTTGTACTATCCTGATCAGTAGTAAACCCACAGAGCTCAAAGTAGACACAGATTTAAAGTGTAATGTGATGTCAGCAGAAACATTTGCTAAAGTGAGGGCTGATGAGCAACTTAATTTGGTCAATTGTGTGAAGTTTGTCGCTTCTGGAGGTGAAGACATTCAAACCGAAGCCACAGTAGTGCTTTCTTGCTAGTCAGCTGGGAACAGTTACAGCTTGCAATTTTATGTAGTCTGAAGACCTGTGCAGTCATTATTAGGTCTCAGAAACAGTTTGAGAATGAAACTGCTTTCTTTTACCAAAGAAATACATCATGTAAGCACATGTCCCATTTCCAGCTTTACTGATGCTATTTTCTCAGAATATGCTCATGTTTTCAATTACAAGCTAGGCAAACTTTCACTTGTGTACTCCATGAAATTAGACCCAGGGGTCAGCCCAGTGGTCAGGCCAGCAAGGAGAGTTCCAATAGCTATGCAGGACAAGGTCAAGGTCCAGTTAGACAAATTGGTGCAGCAAGGTATGATCTGTACAGTCACAGAACCAACTGAGTGCCATCCATGGTAGCTGCTCATAAGAAAAAATCAGATGAAATAAGAATATGTATTGACCGAAGAGACTTGAACAAAACATTATAAAGACCTCATCATCCTATGTGAACAGTTGAGGACAATGCAACCCTCATGCCAAATGCCACTGTTTTTTTCCATCTTAGCTGCAAAGAATTTCTTTTGGCAAGTGATGCTTGATCTCAAATCTTCACTACTGACTACATTCAGTACCCCATGTGGTAGATACAGATTCTTCAGGATGCCTTTTGGAATAATTTCTGCCAGTGAAATATTTCAGCATGCAATGGAGCAAATTTTTTCAGGCTATCACTGTGCAATAAAAGTTGATTTGCTGGTTGGAGGTAATGGTGAAGCAGAGCATGACAGAAACCTCAAGAACGTTCTTGACTGAATTTGTGAAGTGAATTTAAAGCTCAATCCTCTGAAGTGCAAATATGGATTACCAGAAGTTACTTATGCAGGTGATTTATTTACCATTACAGGCTTATGACCAAATCCTTCTAAACAAACAGCCATTCTTGAGATGCCAGCTCCAGACAATGTCCACACCTTACAGCATTTTCTTGGTGTGGTTAACTATTTGGGCAAATTTCTCCCTGACTTTAATGTGCTATCAGCACCTTTGAGAGAGCTGACATGCAAAAATGTTGCATGCTCATGGTTAGAACAACACCAAAGAGCATTTGATAACCTCAAAAAGCAAATTTCTGACCCGTCTACATTAAGGTACTATGATGTCCACAAACCAGCAGTTTTTTCCTGTGATGCTTCAAAGTTCGGTCTTGGTGAAGTTATTCTTCAAAAGTGCAGATTTGTTGCCTATGCATCTAGAACTCTTACCCAAACTGATATTCAGTATGCTCAAATTGAGAAGGAACTTTTGACAATTGTGTTCACATGTTCAACGTTCCATGATTATATTTATGGCCGAGAAATCCAGATGGAAACTGACCATCAACCTATAGTTACTATTTTAAAAAAAGCCTATGCATTCAGCTCCAGAAAGACTACAAAGAATGATGCTCAGATTGCGAAAGTACAATTTCAATATGGTCTATACAAAAGGTAAACTTTTGTATCTGGCTGACACCTTGTTCAGATCACCCAGAAATATCATGGAACAGCTTGATGCAGAGAATTTTGACTTTGATGTCATGGAAGTGCATATTGTTTCTACCACAAGACTTGAAGAGAGACCATACAAAGACTGATCCAGTTTTGCAAAAGCTTAACCATTTTATCAATGCAGGATGGCCATCAGAGCAATCCTGTTTACTGCCAGAAGTACAACCTCATTTTCCATACAGAGATGAGATGCTGATGGAAGATGGTATAATTTTCAAAGGTCCAAACATTATTGTTCCTACTTCCTTACAACATGAATACATTCAGATTTTGCATTGTGGTCACCCAGGTTCCGATTCTATCAAAAGAATGGCAAGACGACTAGTATTTTAGCCTTTTCTAGCAAAAGACATTGATAAAGTGTTTTCTTCTTGTTCGGTGTGCAACAGTACTAAGCCGCATTTGCAAAAAGAGCTACTTCAGCTAAGCCAAATTCCTGAACTACCTTGGTCAACAGTAGCAACTGACATATTTGAGTGGAACAGTCAACATTACTTAGTGTTGGTAGACTCTTATTCAAACTGGTTTGAAATCAATTTGCTACCTAACCTAATGTCCAGTGCTGTTATTACTAAGATGAAATGTCATTTCTCAGTCCATGGTAGTCCAAACAAAGCTATTTCTGCCAATAGCTCTCAGTTTACCAGTCAATTGTTTGAGAGATTTGCTAAAGAGTTGGATGTTATCCCTGTTACTAGCAGTCCTGAATATCTTCAGTAAAATGGCCTTGCTAAACATACAGTACAGAGTGCAAAGCAATTACTGGAGACATCAAAGCTTGACAATACCAATATCTTCTTGAATTTACTCAATCTCAGAAATATACGCCATGATAACCAACTAGACTCACCTGTTGACTTTTATCTAGGCACACTAGAATAACCTTGCCTATGAGTTCTAGTTTGTTGGTACCTAATGCTAAAAACAACAGAGCAATCAAAACCCAACTTTTTAAGAAGTGTTCTTCTCAGAAGTCCAGCTATGCAAACAGATTTCTTTGTCTGTTGGAAGGAGAGACAGTGAGAATGCAAGCGGTGAAAGGCTTTGATCAAATTGGTCAAGTAAGAGCTATATTTACCAAGTCAAGATCCTACTTAGTGGAATCTGAGGGTATAGAGTACAGGAGGAACTGCATACTTCTTTTTCCTGTATCAGAAATGATATCACAGCATTGTACCTGTGATACTTTCTCTAGATCTCAGAGCAACCCTGACATTGTTCATGCTGAAGAAAATCACAGTTTCCATTCCCATTCCTGATGATGTCCCAGATGTCCCCAAAGTTGAACATGTTAGATCCAATTCTGACTTTTATGTTACATGATCAGGTCGTATTTCTAGACCTAGTGTAAAATACACAGCGACTTGAACATGATTGTTTTCTATGTGTCTATTTTTGTATGATAGCATGTCAGATAATTAGTTCTGTATAATTGCATGTCAAAAGATCATTTCTGTAAATTGCATGTCATCGAATACTGTACTTTCATATATAGACTATTTCTCAAAGAGGGAGGATATAAAATAGAGCATTTATGTACCTTTAAGAAATATTTCCAGATGTACCACATGCATATAAATAGTGAGCACGTGCAGACAGCAGTGCCATTTTGAGAGAACCGCCAGGGTGTTAACATATGTGAGTGTGATAGTCAGTCTGTTTATAAATTTATTTAAGTTTAAGTTATAAATCCTCATTTCTGATGTGTTTGTGTGTAATAAAGCTGCTTGAATAGAACAAACAATGTTAGTCTGTTTTATCCTGGCCAGACAAGTGACAGATATGAAGTCTGAAACTTAAATTTATGTCATTATTTAGTGACTTCAATCCTCAGTGATTTGTCAGAAAATCATACATTTTATGAGAAATAGACAAAAAATATGAGGAAATAATCTAGACATTCTGCGAAAATCTGGACAGTTGACAGGTATGCTTAGATAACTAAAGCTTAAGTTACCCTCTGTTTCCTGTCTAACTGCTTACTGCAGCTGTTAGGATATTAACCCATTTTCCATTTTATCTTTAAAATCTGCAACATCTATTCCAAGAACAGCAATTACTGGACAGCCCACATTCTGCCTCTCTGTAGTCATTTTGGGATTAGTGCTTCTGTTTTGCTCCTGGTGAGAGAAAACGCATAGGAACATTATTTCCTGGGGACTACTGGTCACTGCAATACCTAACAACTGCTTCATAGGTGCTAATTTGGAATGTGTGCTTATATTTTGCTCCTGGTGAGAAAAGGCACAGAGTGCATAGATTCCTGACTCTTTCTGTTTGGGAAGTGAGTGTTTGTGCTTGATATTCCTGATTGGTCTGGTTGCTATTCAAGGCAACAACAGGAAAAGGCTGGAACAAGCCTGCAGACCCATCTCAGAAAAGACTGTGGATCACCAAACAGGCTGTGGCCTGCTTCTCATCTTGGGATTGGCACTACTGTTTTGCTTCTGGTGAGAGAAGAAGCAAAGGAGCATTGTATCCCACTAGAGTGAAACTGTAGTCAGACCAGTAGCAGTCAGGCAGTAGCAATTCATGTGACTCCCCTCTTTTCATCATTTTTGACACGTTAATCCATTATTTTCTTTGCTTTATTTGCTTCTAACTTCAGAATATCTACCTAAATATGTTATGCATAAATCATCAAGCTCTACTTATTAGTTCCCCTGAAGGGTTTGGTAGTGCAATGTGTAGCCGCAGATGCCACTAGTTGACATTTTCCTGTAAAAGCACCACTGAAATTTCATCAGTGCCTAGATGCACATAGGAGAACTAGTTTGCAGAGACAAGCACTGCCTCCAGAGTTGCAAAATGGATAATCCTAAGATTACTTTATATTCTCAATCCCATTGTCTAATTAAATAAAAAGGGATCTGCTGCCATGGACATGAACTTTCTTACTATCTCCATTACCAGTTTGGTGGATATGGGCAGCCTGAGGCAATGTAGAAATCATGTCACGTTTACTGATAATAAGTTAATTCTCAAACTGATATGGTATATGAGAGATGTATTTATGCAATGTCACTGGGGGCAAAACTCTCACATAAAAGCACTCCTGATGTAAATAAGGTTGTCAGTAGTACTCATGCTACACCCTCATCACAAAATTCAAAGCAGAGACATAGACCCACATATGCTGAGACACTTAAATGTAACCTTCCTAAACCTAATGACCTCCTAGATGAAGTACACATAGCAAATACCCTCAGCAATCCCGAATGCACTCTTTTAAAACAACACCCAAATCAAGACATATAGCCAGATCTCATGAAGCCTCTACTTCTAAGTCCATAAGGCAAGCCACCACAGAATCCAACATTCTAGTCATTATAGATTCCATTATGAGACACTGATGCCCCTCTCACTGGTCTAAGTAAGGGGAAAGTCACAATTAGTTGCTTATCTCAGGCCAGGATCTGCCACATTACACATATACTCAGGTGATTGGACCACAAGTACCAGCATGACTCAGTCATAGTCTGTGCAAATATAAATGACCTGAGACATACATCTCCTAGAATATGTGAGGAGAGACATCATGAATCTCTCGGAATACATGTCTCAGGTTGGTATAAGGCTAGCATTGAACAGCATTTTACCTTCTCAAAGGATGATGCCACAATATGAAAAAAAGATGACTGACTTTAATAATTGGCTTAATTTCTGGTGTCATTCCAAGGGGGTGCCATATTTGTCAGCATAGAAGGAGATGGTCAACAAACCAGGCTGCTTTGCCAGAGGTGGTCTGCACCTCTTCCCTCTAGGCTTTTGAATAGTACCTAAAACATTGTCCTCCCATAGTGCCTTTTTAGGCAATAACAAACTGAAAGTACTTTTAATGTAAATTGAAAGGTGTTACTGCTCAATGCTAGCAGTATAAACAAAAAAACTCTACTCTCTAGAAGCTGTCTTCACCTTAGAGATTGCTGACATTGTCCTCCCATAGTGCCTTTTTAGGCAATAACAAACTGAAAGTACTTTTAATGTAAATTGAAAGGTGTTACTGCTCAATGCTAGCAGTATAAACAAAAAAACTCTACTCTCTAGAAGCTGTCTTCACCTTAGAGATTGCTGACATCTCTGCTGTAACTGAGCCATGGTTTAAAGCCATGGTCAGCACAGCATCAGTTCAATGTTAGAATGCCTCCACACATTTAGACCAGCTACTACTCGGACTTGGACTAAAGGTGCAGGTGTCTTGATTTATATCAAAAATAAATATACCTCAGGGCTTGTCAAACAGGACAAAGCACTTGAGCTTTTTCATGTTCAAATCATGAAAGGCAAAATCCAGTATCACTTTTTTTGCAAGCTATGGGTCAGCCTCTATGACCCATGAAACCTATACCACACATTTAAACTTACTGGAATCACTCACCATCCAATCGATTACCATATTTATGGATGACTTTAATTACCCCACTATTAAGTGGGAACCATATATGACACCAAACGTACAGGCACAGATTCTTGGATTTTTTAAACAAAAACTCCCTGGATCACATTGTCAATACACCAACAAGGATTGCAACCATATTGGATATGGTACCCACTTATATGGAAGTGTGCTGCACACCCCTAGTGTAATGTCTTCTCTGGTAAAGTCAGACTGCAAAATAGTCTCCTTTGAAATAAAAATAAAACCTGGAACACCAGCTAACCTTGGAATGTTCAAGAAGTGCTCTAAGGCTAACTTCCTATTATTAAGCGATAACCTGTCAATTTCAAGCCCTCATAAACCATGTGAACACTGCTTTTTATGCAGAACTCTTCACATAAACTATATACACGCATGTTAATAGCTGCATATAAACAGCTGTATCCACCAGGATGAAGTACAGAACTAACTCAAAAAATAAGCCAACCTGGTGGAATGACATCAATGGGCTGTATAACAGAAGGAAGAAAGTCATGGCAAAAAAGTAGGAACTGCAGTACCCAGCAAGATAAAAGCACTCTCATCAAACTACACAAACAACTCAAAGTGTGAATAAAGTCTACCAAAGCAAAACTGAGGGAAAATTGGCCTTCCAGGCCAAGGACAACCTGAAGGCATTCTTTAGCTGTGTCCGCAAGTTCAAAGCAGTACAAACTTGTGTGCAGAGCTCATTGCAAATGGAGCCACCTGAACTGAGCCAGAAGATATAACAAACATACTGTCCAACAAATCCAGCCCCAACTTTACCCCTCTCTCCCCGTCAACCTTACCTCAGGAAATACCATCAAATACAAGTCCCCCTGCTATCACTAGGGAACAGGTCCTTAATGCTATCTCTAAGGCCAAGAACACTGGATCAATGGACCTAAACAATATCCCAGGATGCTTTCTAAATAGCATGGAACATGATCTATCAGACCCTCTGGATCTTCTGTTTAACTGCAGCCTTGAAACAGGCTTTGTGCCTCATGAATAGAAAACAGCAACAGTCATTACTCTGCACAAAGGTGGGATATCCACAAACTCTGGGAACTACAGACCTGTAAGTCACTAGTCTCATATGTAAAGCAATGGAAAGAATTATCATGGAAACGATCGGTAATGAATAAGAAACCTCCAGACACTGGACCCAATGCAATATGGTTTCATCGAGGGCAGGTCGTGCCTACTCAAGCTGGTGGAGTGGACTTCTTTGTAATGGTCACCAGAACAATGGATAGAAACAAAATGGTTTACACTACATAGCCTGACCTGGCCAATACATTTGGCAATATCTCCCATTTGGGGATTGTTAACAAACTTAAGAGTTTAGGTACAAACCCTTATATCACCTGGAGGATAGCCAGCTGGTTCACAGAGAGGACATAAGAAGTTAGAATTAGGGAGTCCACCTCGATAAAGAGGCCAGTCACAAGCATAGTCCCTCAGGGATCAGTCCTATAACACAGACAAACAACTGGTGCCAGAGCCATGGACTAAAACTAAATGCCATCAGATGCATAATAGTATCCTTTGGGAGTCATCATATTGAAAATGCACACCTAAGAGTTGACCCGGTAGTCAAGGACTTTCAGACACACATAGACAATAATCTAGCCTTTGGTCATCACGTGTTTACAGTAGTGAAGAAATCATTCATGTTTTGCAAATTATAAATAAAGGTATGGCATCTAGGTCCAACAAATTCATTGTTCCACTGTATTCAGCATTCATCAGTGCTGTCATTGAGTACAATGCCCCATTTGGTATGTACCTAACCAGGCATGTCCAACAATTGGATTGACCAGAGATTCCTCACTAAAAGAATCCAGGAAGTAAGTAAGTAACATGCCCTATGCAAACTGCCTCAAGGTCCTATCTCTGTATTCTGTGTCCTACAGACTGCTGAGGGGAGATCTATGCTTGGTATACAGGGCATTGACAGACCCACCTCTGATGGACCTCCTGCACATCTGCAAGACAAGCAGCACCAGAATTACCCATTCTAAAGCCTAAACCTTGCCTGTGATATAAATAAGATCTGCTGGAAAGACAGGTACACCTCCCAGACACTACCCCTTCCCTGGAATAGGCTCTCAATTCATGTGAAGCAGAATTCCTCCTAAACCAATTCAAGTGTAACTTGGACAATTGGATGGTGAGCAAGAAATTAATCCCTGGTTTTGCACCTATGTCTCTAATGGACACAGGCAGCCTGAAAATGATTCATCTCCCAGGTCCATGCTTACACTTATCAAGGGTACCGAAACTTGTCAGAGATTTGGGATGCATGACTAGGCTTAAAAAAAACCCTTATGGTCATTTGCCTAGTATAGAACTATAAACCTTTTGTGAAATAAAGATGCTAAACTATTATTTGTTTAGTTCAATAGTAACTAAAGAGCAGCTATGTTAAACAGATAATGATTAAATATGTATAAAGGATTAGATAAGTGAATTAAGTTGAGACATAATGATTACAGCTGTCTAAAAGGTAAAGATATATTAAGTACCAGTAAATAAATTTTTGTTTTGTATATTTATAATTAATAAAGATGGCTTAGAAAAAAAGAAAAAGAAAAACAAAGTCTGGTGGAAGGTTCTTCTATTAATGGCAATGTTACAAGTTGGCAGGGAAGAAGTCACCTAAATCAAATGGTCAAAAAGCCTGTAAGCATTTTTTAGAAGGAGATAAGCCATTCTACACCCTGTGTAGGGGTTATCTGTCCAAACCTCTAAAATTTATATATACCAATCCCGCTGACATGCAAGCATAAAGAGGGAAGAACTCTCCCAAAGCAAAGGAATAACTGTTTTTACATACATAGAAACCAGGTTCTCTGGTTTAATTCTCAGCTGGGGTGCCTTCTGTGTGGCGTCTGCATGTCCTCCTTGTGGTCGCTTGGGTTTCCTCCGGGTGCTCCGGTTTCCTCCCACATCCCAAAGACATGCAGTAGGTAGATTGGGCACTCTAAATTGGCCCTAGGTGTGAGTGTGTGCGTGTGTGCCTTCTGTGGAAGGTTGGGCGCCAGGCTGGCAACTCGACACCGTAAAACTCCACTGCCAATCATGAGCGGACAGATGATCCACTGTGGCAACCCCTAACCGGGAAAAGCCAAAAGAAGACATACATAGAAACCACATTGATACTGATTTCCCATAGAAACAATTACCACGTTTTTGTATATTAGGGACTTGGTGTTCAGGAAATTTGATCTTGAGGCAGTACAGATATACCAGAAGAGTAAACGACAGAAATGACATCATTCAGTGACTGACACCAAATCATCTTTGAATCATCATTGCACCAGAAGATAAATACCATATTTATTAAGGATGCAGATGACAGGTAGGGCTTATGTCAATAAAATGTGGTTATTGTTTAGCATCATTGGCTGGGAATATAGGGTTCACACAGGAATAACATGGGGATTGAACCATTAAACTGATTTTCCTTCCAATTACTTATGCAGACACATTAGTTTTGCAACTGCCCTTACAGATTACATACTAAGCTACAACGTATTGCTTAGTTTGCATTCTATAGGTGTAGTATTTCAAGTATGCTGATTACTGGAAGTTCAGGGTGGGTGTTCTCATCTCAAGAGCATAGAATAATTCTTGTTTAGGTAAGTATGCAACTTCAGGCTATACAACATCTCAGATTTTTTGCTAAGTATTCATTTATATTTTACAGTGGAGAAAACCAAGATCACATGAGGGAATTAATGTAATATGCATTTAGCAAATGTTAGCATCTGTAAGATACCGATCATAAGCAAGTATAGTAGAACATTTAAAGTGGTATGGGTAGATGGCAGGACAGAAAGAAGCAAGGCTCTCACTTTGCATAAAAGGTTCCTTGAAATTCATGCTCACTCATGAGGGATATTAGGGCCTGTCACAGGAAAAATTTCCCATCTTGTGAAAGCTTCCTGATATTAGCATATAGGTCAAAAACCTTGAACTTGTCACTGCTGGAATATTTTACATGTGCTTAATTTCTAGTTTGAGACTGCAGCTGTGTGTGCCACTTTTTTACTCTTATCAGTTGCTTTAATTTTCCCTGATGTTATATGAACATGGAGTTCATTTATATAGTACCCTATACAAGATATTACTGGGGCATGCCCCACCTACAAAATGTTTTCTATGAGTTTTCACCTGCACTTTCAGCAGGAGTATGTTTTGAAAAATAGGTTGCATCAGTAACCCATTGAGTGTGTCTTGCAAGAGGAAAAATCAAACATAGCTTTCTCCTTCAAACTTTTTTTTTTTTTGCAAAGGGGCAAGCTCCCTATACCCCTGAACTTATATATACTAACTCTTAGATCACCATACCTCATGACAAAAGTGAATATTCCTAGAAATGTCCATCTTGACCTTAGTATATGTAAGTTTGGATATTCAGCTTGTGACGCCCTTGCACTAGCCCAGTAATCAAGGAGCCTCAATCCTCACCACTGGCAACAGTGAGGGGCATACACAATGGGAGGATGACAAGTACACACACAGTAAAGTACAATTTCTCTTATGAGCACACAGAGATCACAGTCAATCTGGGGCTGGTTTCTCCCTGCTTCTCCAGATCCCCAGTAAGACTCTTCACTGGCACAGCTATAGGGTTAAGATCTCAGCCGAGTAGTCAAGCCAAAACCTCCAGCAGCCTCTCTGTCCAACCTGTGCTTCATGTCCCTGTCCAAGTAGCTGACACACACACACACACACACACACACACACACACACACACACACACACACACACACACACACACACACACACACACACACACACACACACACACACACACACACACACTTTGAGATTTGATTTATATACAAACACACAGACACTCCTGGGGAAGACTAGCACAGGTTTACTAACTATGCCCACTTCTGCCCAGGCTATACGGTGGATATCACTGCCACCAACCAGCTCTTTATCAGCTACTAAAAGGCCCTTACAAAGGGTCACCAATCCTACTGTGTAATGTTACTATTATCCAAATGATAGTCTTTCACCAAACACCACACTATTAGGAGTGGCCTGTACAGTATCACCAAATACATATGCAAGTACTCTAAGAGCTTAAATATGTTTCACAAATAGCCACAAAGATAGATTTAAATATATTTAGTAATAAATAATAAAAGAACAAGACAATACTCAAACAACACAGTAACTAGAGAGTTAAGAATCACAGGAAATATTTTAAAACAACATTGCAGGACAGTCTCAAATAAATACAGAAAACATCTAAACTAATCTTTACTATAGTTGCATCTATCTCTAAGTCAGATACTATGCCCAAGTCTTACTTACAGACAACATGCAGGCATAAATGCTAATGATGGATGTTGCCAGTTCCAAGACAAGATATAAAATGCCAAGTCTCTCTCTGATAGAGTTCTTAAATCAATATAAAATATTAGTACTGCGTTAGCTTGGATGACATTTCTCTTTGTCACCTGACTTCAGTTCCCAGGCTAAACAGAAACTTAGAATTCAAAAATACATATTCTCAGAATTTTGCTCTGAACTGGAAGTTGCAAAACAATAAAACACTTTTAATTTCAGACCTAGCAATTACTTCTCTATAAGACAATAGAAAATCCTCTAACTCTAGACATTGTGTCTGCTTCACTGAAACTGAGAGATAACACAATCGTAAAACAATTTCAACTTATTTTCTTGCAATTTTGCAAATTAAGTCTGTATGTTCCAACTTCTACTATTAAAACATACATTTGCACAGATATATAGTTTATATACATTCCTGTTCTTTTCCAGTAGGGTACACTGTGAACACATCCTTGAAGCTCAGTACTGTACAAACCCTGTTCAACGTACACTTATGCACCAGTAGTTTAGTATACACATAACATAAAGTTATCTTACATTTGTAAGACAAACATATGAATCATATTAATATTCACAATTTACATATGATTATTTGCAAAATTCTAGATAGCTAGGCTGACAGTGTCACACAGATATTTAGCCTGAGTATTAAAGGACTCATTACAGTGGGTCCTGATGTTTGAAACAGTTAGCCCTGTGCTACAGCTGATAGCAAGCATAAGATCGAGGGTTACTTTCCAGTACAGATGATCTGATCTGTAGCAGCAGATTATTTTAACATAAATTGTAGCTGCCTCAATTTACAGAGGAGTTTGCATGTCTTTTTATTTTTTTTCCATACATGTTTCAATTAGTTAGGAAAAACAAATGAAAACAGCTCAGTACACCTCACTGAACAAGCTAGGACATTAATTGCCTGTAAGTGCCTGTAAGTGGAAATTTCTCTACACCTTTACATCAGCATTTGTGCAGCTCAGATTAGTTGTCAGGCTTAAAAAGCTAGCCAAGGCAATTGAAATGGTTAGAAACACACCCCTGTAGTTGATAAAATCTAATTCTAAATTAGCAAAAAACAGCAACAATATCATTTTACTTCTCAATGTATATGCACCCTGTAATAACCAGCACTCCTTTTTTGCATCACTGTACCCTATCTTAAACCAATATAATAACCACTACTTGATCATAGAAGGAGACTGGAACTCATATCAGAACCCAAAAAAGGATAAATCAAGTCCACAGAAATCATGCAACAAGCAAGCAATCTTAGCATTAAACGAACTCAAATATGACTTTAACTTATTTGATCCCTTTAAATATGGTAATAACATAAATAATTCAAATAATTTCACATTCTACTCCAGCTGTCATAAAATGTGGTCGAGAATTGACTTTTTTCTTATCTCAGAAGCACTAATTAACCTTGACCCCGCAGTATCCGTACATGCCCGCTACCTATCGGACCACTCTAAAATTACCCTGTATATTAACAAGACCACCAAGGACAACTTACTTCACCAGGGATATAACTGGTCCTTAAACCCCAATCTCTTAAACAAAAAGGAAATAATTCAGGAAGTACAGGTTATTCTTGAAAGGTCTTTAGACAATCTAATAAAACAAAACCATCCTCCTGATATTGAATGGGCAGCAACTAAGGCCCAGATAAGAGGTATCTTCCTACAGAAAGCGTCTTACTATAAGAGAGCACAACTCAAAGAACAACAACAATTAGAGGCTAAAATTAAATCTTTGGAAAAGGATCTGATGAAAAACTACAATGCACAAACTGAAACAGAAATATTGAAATGCCAGAAAGACTTGTTCTTAGTCTACAACAATAATTTATCATTTCATGAAACTAAAATGCTTGCAAAATATAATAACCATATACAAACACCATCACGAGCACTGGCAAGGATTATCCATCAGTCTTAATCACCGTCCCAAATTGCAGAACTATCCTATAAGAATAAGACCTACGCAAAAACTGAAGACATTATTAAACTTTTTGAAATCTTATACTCCCAAATCTATGGATAACAAAATTATCTGCCTACAAATCATAATAGCACAGTCTTCCTACAAAAAATAAATTTTTCAAAAATTGATACGAAACAACAAAAAGAATTAATAGAGCCAATAACCATGGAAGAAATAGTGACAACAATCAAAAAATTGAAAACACATAAATCTCCCGGCCCAGATGGCCTTACTGCAGAGTTTTACAAAACATTCTATCTCATCGCTGCACAATCATTATATCATGTATTAAACTATATAATAAATAATAAAATTAATTATATACACTTCAATGCATCCAAAACAATCTTTATACCCAAAGAAAAGGCAGATCCTCAAAACCCAGACAATTACAGACCCATATCATTACTCAATATTGACACTAAAATTTTAACATCTATCCTGGCTGATAGACTGAAAAAAATAACGGATATAATTATTTCAAGGGAACAATCTGTTTTTTTAACATCTAGACAAACCAGTGACAATACACTAACACTACACACACTAATTTCATATGCTAACCAGACTAACCAAAATATATATGCTCTAATTATAGATGTTCATAAGGCCTTCGATAGAGTTAACACAAAATTTTTATTTCAAATCCTACTTTATTTTAACATACCTCAAAAATGTATTTTAACCCTTAAAACACTATACAACAACCCCTATACAACATTATATATAAATAAAAGGTGGTCTAATAGAATACAAATTAGAAATGGCACACGTCAAGGGTGTCCTTTATCTCCATTATTGTTTAACCTATATCTAGAACCCCTATTCTAAAACATCAAACAAAATCTATATCACAATGCCCCAGTAATATACAATACAAAAATTGCTCTGTCAGCTTTTGCTGATGACCTCAACATTTATTGTACAGCGCCGACCACAGACATCAAAAAATACTAGCCGCGATCGAAGACTTCTCATTAATTTCAAACTATAAAATTAATCTTAAAAAAACTAACATCATCCCTTTAAAAACTCTGAAACCTTTCTCACTGCTCCCATTGATAGGCCAGATAAAATCTGAAGGAAAAATTAAATATCTAGGGATTACATTCTGTACAGATAATAAAGACTTCTATCTCAATAATATCAAACAAAAGTGGGATCACATTCTACTTGATCTAAAAAGATGGAAAAATCTGAAATTACCATCCTTACCTAAAGTAGCAATTATAAAAATGAATATATTGTCCAGATTTTTATATATCTTCATGTCTTCCCAGTTATCAATACCTAAGACATTTTTCAAACAAATTCACACTGAATTTGCTAAATTTATATGGAAACCAAAAAAAAGTAGAATCTCATATGACAAACTGATGACTCCAAAAAACAAAGGTGGATTAGACCTACCAAATTTTGAAAACTACTATTCAATCATAAATGCCAATAGAATTCTGAGAATTGCAAACTACAATAAGTTAGAAACCAGCTGGGCCCCAAATTGGGTGAAAATAAGTTTTAAACATATTGAAAGCCTGAATATAAATCCTAAATCAATACCCTTCTTAAGTAATAAAAACATCAAAGCATATAACCTATTGGAATGCCTTAAAAACTCTATAATAGTAACACAAAATCTTTTTAAGTCACTGAATCTCCTACAACCCATGATGATACTACAACCTATTCATAAAAATCATAATCTAAAAATGAATAATCAGTTAATAGACCTGGAAAAATTCCCACTTATAATTAATATAACACTGCAAGATCTCTACCCATATTTGAACTGTTCCAATAATGAAATAAGAGACCAAATGGGGCTTCCCAAACCTTATTTGTCGATCTTAAGACAAATTAAAGAATTGTGTATAGGCTACCTACAGGATACAAACATCAATAAAGATGACCTAATGAAATGTAACTCATTATACCAAGCCATTATACAACACAGTAGATTTATAACATGTTCATATAGAGTGATCAAGGACCTGCAATACCAAGAACACATACTTTTGTCAAACTTTTGGAAATAAAAAATACCATCAGTAGAAAATCATAAAATATTACAAGCGTTTAACCTAACAATAAAATCCATACCTCTTCAAAAGTTAGGATTTACCCATCTCATGATATATAACTGCTTATTATACACGCCTTAGACTACACAAGTTTAACTCTAGAAACTCCAAATTCTGCCCATACTGTAAAGATGAGATTTCTGACCTTTTACATATGTTCTGGAGCTGTAAATGTGCATACAAACTTTGGAACTCCCTGAAAGTACAGCAACAAAAGATGGGATACCAATCATCAACACTCACGTGGGAATTTACGATACTGCATATTCCCCCAATTAACCTATCCAAAACTCAAACAATTATCCTAATCAATATCTTCCTATTAATGAAATTGTACATAGCTACAAACTGGTTGATCCCATCTAAAATCTCATGGAATAACTTCAGGAAGCTAGCGATAAGGCATATATTAGCCCACAAGTACATAATAAACAGACAAAACAAAAACCCTAACATTTTGAAATGTTGGGAACAAATTTTTAACATAATACTTGCATAAATAATTAATTCTAGAAAACAATTACAACATATAAAATAAAATCATAACATGATATGGCACTATTCTAACCTGATGGTTTAACCCTGGAGAAAACAAAGCTTATCTCTTTATATACTAGCATAATATAAAAGCATTCATGTAAATAGTGTAAATATGTTGTTAAAATATTGTGGTTATAACAGTCATATTGAACCTGTGGCTACTTTTGTTGAAATGATGTATACTGAAAACAAACAATAAAGAAGTATTATTGAAAAAAAAAAAAAAAAAAACAGCAACAATATACTGAAGAACGACTTTATTTATTTTCAAGTGAGCGCTTTCACTACGGGTTGTAGCTTCATCAGACCATATGAAAACAAAGATACATAAACAGCCAAACACTTTTATATATTCATGTCACCTTCCCCTCATTAAATTCAAATGTTTCTTGTAGCAAATCATTTTACTACAAAAATGCCCCCTAATTACTGAACGTCATAGATTGTCAACTTGTACAGTTCAAAACAACAAACAGAATATCAAATTGCTTTTATATAAATTATATCACAGTAATAAAAATGTTGCCACAAAATAAAATCATATAAGCAATCGGGCATCCATTCTACATTAAAATGCAAGTCGTACATGATAATGCTTCCCCACGTATGCATATTGTAAAACCAATCTAATCAAATATGCCACAGTATTTTCTCTTTAAATCAACCCATGAATATAACTATGTCAAAGTCTTTTAAAATAAAGACTTAATTTGGCAAAAATGTAGTTATAACTTATCAACTAGAGCACCTATTCATATAAAAACAAAATATATTGCATACCTTCCGATATATATAATTATATCTTTCTTTGCACATTAATATTTTGTTTTTATATGAACAATCTAATGCGAAGACTATCCAACGTTGACTTTTGAAAGGAATAGGCACTGTAGTTGATAAGTTATAACTACATTTTTGTCAAATTAAGTCTTTATTTTAAAATACTTTGGGCAGGATTCACGAAGGCTTGCACGGAGTGTAAGAGACATGTAACACTCCATGCAAGCCTCGCGATCCAGGAACAGCCCTAAACTCCATGTAAGAGACCAGCTAAAACATCTCTTACACGGACTGGGCGTGGACATGCTAAATACCTCACTTGCAGCCGAAAGGTATGCAGATGAGGCATATTAGCGATCCATGAAGCAGAAACCAGCCCATGTAAGAGACGTTTTAGCTGCAGAAATGTACTCAGTTGACAACTGAGTACGTTTCTGCAAAATTCACAACGGAGCCATGTCAGCTCCAAATAAAGGGTGCATATGTGTCAGGCAGCATGCCAATGGCCAAATATGTGGCCATTGGCAAGGTAACCCGATGCAAAAATATACATTTTTTTTTTGGCGATCGCCAAAGTTTAAACCCAGCGCAGCCCCGCGCAAACAGGCTGCGCTGTATAAAACATAAAAATGAAGGTTATAAACCCACAAATGTGGGCTTTATGCAATACATGGAATGACAATGCAGGGACCAGCAGACCAAAAATAACATGGCCACCGTGTAGTGGTTGCTAAGGGAGGAAGCTGAGTGAAAGACATGTAACTAAGCATTATTAGGCAATCTCATGTAAATGAGGCTTAGGATACTGAATCTCACAGGTACATAGCAAATGAGAACAGTCTGAGTAGTGTAAGAAATACATAAGGGGGAGGAATAGAGTAGGAGATAGGTGACATCATAGGGGGGAATGGTAGAAAGAAATGCAGTTCATTGGAGGTCAGTGTAACATGACAGATGACAGACACAGATCAGGGAAAGAGGAGTGCCACAAGATAAGTCTGGGAAAGTCAAGAAATGGAAGGTGTACACTGTTACTTACACTAAAGTTTCTTGCTGGGCGAGCATGTGCACGTGTGCGTGCCATGAAGCACAAGAAGGGCAGTGTGCGCACGTGTAAGGCAGACTGAGCATGTGGGAGCATGTTGGTAGATGTTTAACACTGTTTGCGCTGGTGTGCGCACGTGTAGGGCAGACTGAGCATGTAGGAGCCTGTTGGCAGACTTGTAACACTGTTTGCACTGGTGTGCACGCATTTTAACCCGAATAAGCAGATTCTGAACTGTGTAAGCATGTGGGCACGCGTGTAAGCCACTGTGAGTGCATTTCTGCTGGTATGCATGCTGCTCCCCCCTGAGGAAACAGAAAGGAAAAAGGAAACAACAGAATTAGTAGGAAGCTAGCAGGGAATACTGCTGGAGCTAGCAGGTGAAAACAATTAGAAGCAGGCAATTACACGGGCAGAATAGTAGCCCAGCCCAGCACTTAAAACTCTGCAAACAGCAGTGCAGGATGTTTCTCTCAATAGACATTGCAAGACAGGAGTAAGCTAATAGAAGTGAAAACTGAAAAAGCTTCACTCAGAGCAGAAATGTTAGGGGCTGCCATAGCTGTCATAATGAGACATAGGCGACTTGCTGAGGGTGGTGACAATGCAGATGGTGCCAGACAACCCACAGTGAGGAGACAGAGAAGAGTGTACAGGCCCAGGGTCACCTACCACGGGTTACATAAGCTTGAGATAGTAGAGCGCTATAGAGTGGACAGAGAGCTCCTGCAGCAAATAGTTGAGCTGTGCAGGCCACGCCTCACACACAGAACCAACAGAGGGGAACCCATCTCAGTGAAAACCAAGATATGTGTTGGCCTAAGAATACTAGCAACAGGTACCTTCCAAAGACCAACTGGTGATATGATGGGGATATCACAGGCATCAGCCTCCAGGGTACTGCACCAGTTCCTGGATGCCATGTCAGCACATGTCGGTGATCATGTATATTTCCCCAATGCCCGTGAGGTATTGGCCAGCAATATGCGCCTCTTCCAGCAAATAGCGGAATACCCTGAGGTACTGGGTGCAATAGACTGCTCGCACATACGCATCAAAACACCAGCCGGTGAGCGGGGTAGGGCTTACATAAACCACAAGGGCTTCCCCACCATCAACTGCCAGGTTGTGTGTGATGCCCAGGGCATAATAATGAATGTGTGTGCTGGCTGCCCTGGGAGTTACCATGATTCCCACATCTGGCATTTAATGCAGCTGTACCAGACATTTGCCAATGGGGACATCCCACACGGACACCTAGTGGGGGATGCAGGTTATGCACTGGAGCCGTGGCTGATGACACCCATCAGAAATGCACACACACCTGAACAGGAACGCCATAATGAGGCACATGCACAAACACGTAATGTAATAGAGCGTGTGTTTGGGCTGTTCAAGTCACAGTTCCGATGTCTGGACACATCTGGTGGAGCCTTGCAGTACACAACAACTACATGTACCCAAATTGTCATGGTATGTGCTATGCTACATAATATGATCTTGCGAAAACAGCTGCAGCAGGACCAGCATAGGGCTGGGCCAAACAGCCCCCATCATTGCCAAGGCCATCACAGGCAGAGCATGACTCGGAGGAGGAACAACCTGAGCCTGCCCCAGTAGGCAGAAGGAGGCGTGCCCAGTATGCCCTGGCCTTAGCAAAGAGGCAACACATAGCACATACACTGGTGCAGTAGGAACCCTGAGAATGATACCCCCTTTGACTCACTCAAATAATAACAGGGATGCCTAAAATGACATGACCTGCTCACAAACATGTACAGGGAGTGTAATATGCGCATCCGACAGAGGCAGCCCTGAAGCACCACCTGAGGCATAAATGCCATTTGTTAAGTAATGTAACACCATGTACTATATGCACACCTGAGGACCCTGACTAACATCCACCCTCACCAAGCATGAAGCCACAAAATGATGATGGGATGATAAATTGCAATAACTGGCCGAAGTAATGCAGGTAGTCAAAGGGGAGCCAATGTGTTCCAGCCTGGGAAGACATGCGGAGCATGACATGATGCACCACCTGCCAGGGGTGGTGTGCACCTAACAATCAAGGCCCCATGGATACTGGCAAAGGCTGGCAGTACCCACAGCATGCCCTGAATAGGTAAGTCTCAAAACACAAACCCACCTTCATAGCTACCACAAGGGATAGGAACCTAGATGTAATGCTACCCAATGCCAGAAGTCTAAACAGCAAGATGTGTGCAGTGTAAATGCACACAGTATGGAGAATGTAGATATCAGTCCTGTAATAGAAAACTGGGTCAAGGCTCACATCAGCACCCTAACACTACCAGGTCACACCTCATACTGTGCTGTACAGCCACAAAACATAGAACAAGCTACAAAAGGAGGGTGACTAGCAATAAATGTCAAGGATAACCACACCCCCATGTTGGTACCACAACAAGAAGCAGCATTGAATAGCCATGGTCAAATACCAATGGCTAAAACTGCCTCCCAGTATATAGCCTGCTGCAGACTACTCTCCTAATACCAGGAACTGCACCTGACCTATGTTGGAATACATGAATATATCAAGCCCCCCAAACCACATTATAATGCTTGACTGAAAATACCCAGACATACACCGGGAGCATTATACTAGCACCAACACAGTCGGAGAAAAGTTCCCAGAATCCATAAACCAAAATGCCCAGGAACAACGTACCACTCCCACAAGAGGGGTAAGCATACTGGATGTGATAATCAGCAAAATGTTTACTGGATGGCAAGATGAAAAGTGTATCCTTCACTGGTAAGACCAGACCATAGAGTAATCACACTGGATATACACAGCCCGACCCCAGTCCCTGGCCAGAATACTACAGTGAAAAACATGTGTAAAGCATAGGTTGCACCCCTCCAAACTGATGTGGAATCCACGAAAGGCCCTGTGCAAGTGCAGAATATGGGACACACCGCAGAACATGTTATACAGGCATTCCATGAACACAGCCAGGAATGCTTGGAGTATGCAATCACAAATAGCAACAAGACACAATGCCATACACGCAGGCATCTGGCATGCTGGACTCCAGTCATTACCAAACCATGCAAGAGAATGAGGAAGCTACCACATGATAGAGCAAACATAAAAAGGGAAGTAATCACTGATCAGTAGTATGGCAATAACATATGTCCATACATTCAATCCACTAAGGCCAGCCACAACAAGTAGAATCTGTGAATCCAGAGGCAATGTGACACCTGTCCCAAGTACACAGACAACCACAACTCCCCCCAATAAATACAAATATATGTGATAGATGCAACCATGTATCCAAACCGGAGGCTGAGCTCCCCCAACTCAGTACTGTCAAAACTAGTCAGGAGGAGAAGGTAACCACATACACCACAAACCCAGTCCCACATAGACCTACCACAACTGTAAACCAAACATATAAACACAGAAAAACATTCCCGGAGGCCCTAATTACAAACACACCACACCAACAGAAGCCTCCAAAGCAGATCCTAAGCAACCACAACCTCCAAACATAGCACATGCAACACATAGTACACAAAGCTGGTGTGCCAAACAGTCACAGGCCAGAAGGAGAAACAACATGCCTGATACAGTTGTAATAGGTGTCTGTATAGGCAGACACACTGCTGTCTCACTCACCAGACTGAACAAGGGAAAGGGTACAGTAAGCTGCCTGTAGGCTGCCACAATATGCCACATAACACAAGTACGCAGGTCACCCCAAAGCAAGCTGAAATATGATGCACTCAATGTCCATGCTGGTGTGAATGACCTGAGATGTACCTCCCTGGACTACATGAAAAGAGACATGGATGATCTCTCTGAGTATGTACCCCAGGCCGGTATGACACTGGCTGTGTGCAGCATCCAAGAATGATGCCACAGTACAAACACAGAATGATCATCTTTAACAGGTGGCACAGTTACAGCTGTCAGTCCAAGAGGGTTTAATGTCTGTCTGCTTGAGATGTCATGCATGACAAGCCATGCTGCTGTTCCAGGGATGGCTTGCACCTGTTACCCCTGTGTGTCTGGATACTGGATAAGGCCTTTGCCACCTCCATAGAGCCGTATGTAGGCAAGGCCAAAAAGACTACCCACCACCCTAGAAAACATAAGTGGTAAGAAACATAAGGGTAATGCTGAGCAATGCCAGATGTGTAAACTGCAATATGCATGCCCCTGAGGCACTTCCCAGTATGGAGAACATCAATGTCTGTGCAGTGACAAAAGCCTGCTGCAAGCCTAGTGATAGCACACCAGCACTACCATGTTATGCCACATATCATGCGTTATGGCCCCAACACCTGGACCAAAACATCAAAGGAGGGGGAGTATCCATACGCAGCACAGACACCCATACAGCCAGGTAACTGACAATGCACAAAGCAGCGGAGACCACCCATGTGCACCTAAGTGTAGTCAAAACTGCTGTACAGTCTGTGGCATGCGACAGACCACACGCTCACACACAAGAACTCCACCCAGACATCCTGAAGACACTGGACAGTATGAATGTCCCACCAAATACCAGACAAGGTACTCACAAATTACCACATAGGTGGTAAACCATTATGTATGCAAGGAGTAATCAGGGACCTAGGGACACAAGTCGACAGTAATCTGTCATGTGACACACACAATACCAATGTGGCTAGGAAGATTGTCGATATTGGGCACCATGTCATGAAAGGATTCACATCTACATCAACAGAGGTCACTGTGCCTCTGTACTGTTCCCTTATTACACCCATAATCTAGTACAATGACTCATATGGGATGTACCGTACGTGACACCTGCAGCGGTTCGGAAGACCTCAAAGGTACCCCACCAAGAGGATAAAGGGTGTCAAATATATGCCATATGCTGCCTGGCTGTAGACACCCCAGCTGAATGCAGTCACAGACTGCCTACACAGAGGCATTGTATGTCTGTTGTACAAGGCCATGTCCAACACAGGAGTAATGGACATGTTCCACCACAGGAAATCAAAGCCATTGGAGCTGTGACAGTGACAGATGTCAGCCTTAACACATAATGAAATAGGATGTGCTGGAGGGACAGATACATAACCCAGAGGCTCCCCACACCCAGAAACAGGATACCAATCCATGTTAGGCAGAGCCCCTCACTGACACCCCTCAACAGGAATATTGCCAAGTGGATGGATGATAGTACATGTATACTGGGGGTCTTCACTGTGTCACGACCAGACAGAGGCACAGTAACGAAAATCATATATGGCCATAATAGTCACATAGCAAGGGGCGGCAAAAGACACACACACTCTGGCTTGGCTTACTACTGCCCTAGGGTGGGTAGCCTAGTATGAACCCATGAACCTATGAAGATACAAATTGTACAGGACACTAAGGAGAATCACAAGGCTTACTTAACTGATGGTAGGAACCATGTTGGGAATCCACAGATATGCTCCGAATCACACAGATATTACAAACAACATACCAAACACGCACACATATTGCCAACATACGACCTGACAGGCGCAGTGCAAACCCCCCACCCCCAGAATGCAAAATATCTATCCCAGCAGACTGCTGGTCCCCTGCCATTGCAGATGCTGAGGTAACAGCCATCATCTGCAAAGCAAAACACACAGCAGCAAAGGTATGTGATGGTGTCCTGGGCTGAGGCCAACATGGACTCCAAGAATAATGGAATGCCAAATCACACTACTGCCCAATGTCAGTCTTACCACAGGATATGTACCCAAAGAGCAGTGTACAACAACAGTGGTCCTTCACAACAGAGGTGTTGCCTGAATGGATACTGCAAACTACCATCCCAGGATCCTGACAAGCTTGGTCTGCACAGCTATGGAAAGGATCAGTATGTACCGCAGACATAAAGCTATCGTGGACCTACTGATACTGGACCCTACACAGTGTGGATGTCGTAACTGCAGATCCTGCCCCTAAACATGTTTGACCCATTTGAAGCAGTCATTAAGGTCATTGATGAGGGCAATGTGGTCCACACAGCATAGCTGGACCGTGCATATGCTTCTAGACAATACCCTACGATATGTTCACCAGCTTAAATATATACCCCTATGTCAGTAGAGGGGTTGCAAACCAGACCAAGGACATAACTGACATGGTCAGACATGCTGCATCCATGTCAGACTACAAAGCAGATATGAGTGGCATCCCACAAGGCCTGGTCCTGGCCCCCCCCCATTCTGTATATATGTCCCATAGGTATAGGCCAACATGGAAGGACTGTGACTGAACATGTATGCAGAGGAGTACAAACAGCCCACCATATCCGACCCCCAGCTGACACAAGCAACCCACAAAAGGGCCACCTACAAACAGACAACTGGAGCCACAGCCATGTCAGCAAGCTAATTGCAGAACTGTGGATAGACAACCTCCGTGGATATACAGTAAGTGCCCACAAATTACCACACAGGTGCTAACCCATTATGTACCTAACATGCAATGAGAGACCTGGGGACACAAGGTGATAGATATCCTGCACTGGACAAACATGTGGCTGTAGTGTTCACAGAAACATACCATATACCCACCCAATCATGAAGGTTGCCAGATGTAGATAAGGGGAGGTCACTGTGGCTGTGCAGTCATCCTTCATCAGCGTCACAATTAACTACAATAGCCCCTGTGGGATATACCTCAGCAGACACCTCCATCAACTGTAAAGTCCACAACAGTACCCCACCAGGAGTAGCAAAGAGCATGAACAGATGCCATGTGTTGCCTGAGTAAACAAACTGCAGCCCCACACACTGCCATACTGCCCAGCTACAAGCAAGCTGTGCCTGATGTATGAAACCATGTCCAACCTGGAATCAATGAACATGCTGCACCTTGTACAATCTGAATGGCAGTGAGATATACACATGAGAGACCTGAACCCCAGCACTGACATACATAGGACAAGCTGTACAGAATGAACCATAACACAGAAGGCACCCCCACTCTTGAGTAGACTCCCGGTACAGGTTAGCCAGAGAGTCACCTATTGACACCCCTCAAGAGGAATCCTGATGAGTGGATGGGAGATGGTGGGTTAACCCTGGGTATCACTGTTATGTCAGAGGTAGACAGAGGCACAGTATACCAACCATGACATATGTCATGGCAAACTCCAGTTTCAATGTGTGTCGAAGGACAAACACACCCTGTGACTAGCATCAGAAATGGCCTAGGGAACATTGCTAGTGTTTGCCAATGTCCACCTATGTTGTGGAATACACTACCAATGTTGGACGAGCCTGGTGTAGGTAGTCCATATCTGAACATAATGCAACATGGTCATATGTGCACAACTGGCCCCTACACAGTCTGTTGTGCACCCTATGAAGATGTCAAGCAGTGATAGGACTAAAGCCCAGGATACTGTCCACCACAGTGAAAGTACTGAACCAGTACACTATACGTTACTACAGTGTTAGGTCATTATGAAAGTATGTTGACAACTGCCTGCAAAGTATCCCATGCAATCCCTGCAGGCACAGTATAACCCCTGTTGTGGCAGACACGAAGCAGTTGGCCGTTTAGTACACAACATGACACACAACCATAAATGTGAGATATTGTTGAAGTTCACACACACCCAAATATGTGGTGGATTTCAGAGTGCAACATATGGAAAGATCACACTGGGCATGCTCGCACACTTTGATAAATGAGGCATATGTCAGACAACATGCCATGGAAAGGCTGAACTGGGCATACTCACACTTAGGCCATATCTCCGTTTAGCAGTTGGCCACACATATCTGGTATTTGTATGTGTCATTCCAGGAACTAACCACAACACAGCAATCTGCCCAGTGCACACAGTAAATGACTACAGAGACATAAGTGATATAGTGGATCGCCATCATATGCAAACATCTTCCACAGATACACAAGTTGGTCATAGGAACAGGGAATGCTATGGCAATAAAGACCTGCAAACAGTAGAACAGCACAACAAATATTGTGCATCTGACAATTGAACATATGGGTGTAGAGGTCAATACTAGGCTTGTTGCCCTAGGGAATGACAGCTCAGCCAGAGCGTGCTTGGCATCTGCATCCACAGTACAGTAGGCTACTGTGCCACTGTAAAGTAGGTCACATAAGGCAACGTGTGAGGCTAGTCAGCTGTGCCTCTGTCAAGCAGGGGCACATTGGAGATCCCAGGGTTTGAATGTGCTAAGCCACAGCCATGTTGTTGGTGTGTGCTGGAAGAGGGTTGCAGAGGATCCCTAACAGTAAGTGGCTGTCAGTAACAGACTGAGGGGAGCACTATCTGCATTGTCTGGACAATTCCACGGTCAACACTGTGTTGTGATGATTATGTGGGAATGAAGTGTCGTGCCAGAACTGTTCACAGATGTCCTCCCTCTGTGGGCTACAGCTCTGCAATGTATTAGCTCACTCTGTCTGTTGGACGTCTCATATATCGCTGGAGTACACCTGACAGGTGTCTTGTTGTGGAGCAGTCATGGGTATATGTGGGATAGCATGATCAATGCAAACCGTACACATGCTCATAGAATGCAATTGTCAAGGATTATGCTGAGTGGCCAGTACAGTCCCCCAGCATGGGTCCTTTGAAGTCGGCCACCCCAGTCTTCACAAGTGTAGAGTCTGCTTGTGCTAAATACAGTTTGTGTGCAGTGACAACCTTGCCTGGGGGTGGAGATGGGATATGGATGTCCAGGGAAAGGTGGGTATGGTCAGATATCAACAATGGTGGTCACCTCTGGTGTGGAACAGTGAGTACACATGTTGCAGATGGACAGGTGCAATATGTATTCCCCCATGTGGCTGTGGTGTATAGTTCTGCCATAGCACATGGACCCACAAATTGTAGTGGCTGTAGGGTAAAATGGTAGAGGCCTGAGTAGTTCTCACACACAATATGCCTGTACCTGATGTTAACAACTGGAATGGTGTATGTGAACACCTGCATATCCCGGCAATGTTCCCAGGGAAGCTAAGTGTGTGTCCTGGATGTGGGTGTGGTGTTCTGGACTGGTTGCATTGTGTGTTACAGGTCCTGTGGTCATGAAGCATGGTATAGAACATAACCTGCCAGTGTGATGTGCATATCTGACCATGACGTAGGTGGCTGCAGATGCATATATATGCTATCCCCCACCTGACAGGTAGTACTAGATGTACATAACTCTGTGGAAATAAAGATGTCAGCACCCTATAAATATTGCAGGTGCAGACCAGATGCCCACTAATTTGGTTAGAGCGCTTTGCTAATGCATCTCCCTCAAGTGTCATAATATAGGTAGGTAGGAGTTCAAACCATGCAATTGCTCAATGTGTGTGTGTGTGTATGTGTGTGTGAGCGGGGTTGATGTGTGTGCAAGTCTGTGTGAGTAAGATGTCCCTTTTGGCAACTGTGAAAGCAGTCTACAGGATGCACATTCCCCTATCTCAGCACGGATGATGACAGCACCCTATAAGTACAGCAGGAGAAGGGAAACCTCCAGTAATTTGAATAGCGCGCTCTGCTAGTGCGTCTGTCACGAGTGTTATAACATAGTTAAGTAGGGGTTTGAATCCTGCAACTGTCCAGTGTGTGTGGAGGGGGGGTTAGTGTGTGTGCAAGTCTGTGTGAGGAAGATGTCTCTTTTGGCAACTGTGAAAGCACTCTACAGGATGCACATTCCCCTATCTCAGCACGGATGATGTCAGCACCCTATAAGTACAGCAGGAGAAGGGAAACCTCCCAGTAATACGAATAGCGTGCTCTGCTAATGCATCTGTCACGAGTGTCATAACATAGTTAGGTAGGGGTTTGAATCCTGCAACTGCCCAGTGTGTGTGGAGGGGGGTTAGTGTGTGTGTGTGTGTGTGTGTGTGTGTGTGAGGGAGATGTCCCTTTTGGCAACTGTGAAAGCACTCTACAGGATGCACATTCCCCTATCTCAGCACGGATGATGTCAGCACCCTATAAGTACAGCAGGAGAAGGGAAACCTCCCAGTAATGCGAATAGCGCGCTCTGCTAATGCATCTGTCACGAGTGTCAAAACATAGCTAGGTAGAGGTTTGAATCCTGCAACTGCCCAGTGTGTGTGGAGGGGGATTAGTGTGTGTGCAAGTCCGTGTGAGAGAGATGCCTACAGGATGCACATTCCCCTATCTCAGCACGGATGATGTCAGAACCCTATAAGTACAGCAAGAGAAGGGAAACCTCCCAGTACTTCAAATAGCGCACTCTACTAATGCATCTTTCTCAAGTGTCATAATATAGTTAGGTAGGAGTTTGAAACCTGCAAATGGCAAGTGTGTGTGTGTTTGGATGTGGAGAGTTTGTGTGTGTGCAATTCTGTATGAAAAACATGTGCTTTTTTGCAATCAGGAGATCACACTACATGATGCACATTACCCTTTCCAAACAGTGATGATGTCAGCACCCTATACATACAGCTGGAGAAGAAACACCTACCATTAACCCGAATAGCGCAGTCTGCTACAGCGTCACTCTCAAGTGTCATAACATAGTTAGGTAGGGGTTTGAATCCTACAAATGGCAAGTGTGTGTGTGTTTGGATGTGAAGAGCTTGTGTGTGTGCAATTCTGTCTGAAAAACATGTTAGTTTTGGCAATCAGGAGATCACACTACCTGATGCACATTACCCTTTCAAAACATTGATGATGGCAGCTCCCTATAAGTAAAGCCAGAGAAGAGGAGCATTCTAGTAATCTGAATAGTGCGCTTCACTAATGCGTCTCTCTCACGTGTTGTGACTTAGTTCGGTAGGGGTATGAATCCTGCAAGTGTGTGGGGGTAGTAGGGTGTGTGTAAATGCAAGTGTGAGAGAACAGCTCCTTTTGGCAAATACGACAATACACCAGATGCTGCATATTTCCCCAGTAAACACAGGGGATGTCACCACACTATCAGCACAGCCAAACAGGGCTAGTTGGCCAGTAATGCCAATAGTGCGCTCTGCTACTGGGTCTATTACCATTGTCAGAGTACAGATAGGTATGTTTTGGTAACCCACAACTGCCATGTGTGGTTGTGTCACACATTATGACCTTGTGTGGGTCTTAGTGCATAACAATGCATGCCATTGCCTAAACCAGCAATGGCAATGCACACATGATGTATGTGTGTGACACATACACATAAATACCTGTGACCTGCAGTAGTTACCATGTCTGACACATGCCTCGAGTGGATACATGGTGTTTGCAATGCATAACAATATGACTGTGTCTTACTGTGCAGGGGCCGCACGCGGTATGTGTCTATACAGTGTGGGTGTATATGGTAAAATACCTACAGCAGGGGATACACATCTGGTCTGGGCCATATAGTCTACATGTAGTAGATGTACAGGTGCTGCATGTTCCCACCTGTTGTGGGAGTGGTAACATGTCATTCCAATGCAATTCAGTGACCACATGCTGGGAACCCTTCAACTAGTGTGTTGTAGCTACAGTAATGCTCACGCACAATGTTTGGCTGGATGCAGTCCAGCCATATAAAGATGGTTCTTGAGGCTTGCATATTGCCAGTGTTGTTATGGAGGATAGGTGGGTTTCCTGTGTATGGGAGGGTTGTGTTTGCCAGGCTATGAACCAGACAGCCGTCCGACACACTGTTAGCTGCACATGAATAGGCCCTGATGCTTTGTGCTGTGCCAACAACCTGGAGGTGTGTGTATCTGTGGTGCCTTGGGATACCACCCCCCTGTCCAGTGTTACATGTGTAGGGGACGACAGGCATGGTATGAGGTATAACCTGGCAGTGATGGGATGCACCTGTGAGCCGTGAATCAGGACTCTGGTACTGCAGAGACATTGCAGTTCACCGTGCTGAGGACAGTGTCCAGTGCATGCATCTTGCGGTGTACACTGCTGGTGTTGTGTAGCATCACTGTTAGTGTCCTATCCTGTGTGATACCCGTGGAGGTGGCTTTGTAATCCGTGTCCTACAGCATAAGGCAGTATGTGTGTATCAAGGGGCTTCGCCAATACACATTGGGCCATGGGTGTCACGTGCAAGCTGCCCCTCGCACATCATTGTGGCTTCCCTAGCATGTAGCACACGTTGACAGCCAGTGGATACCCTATGAATGACATTGGAGACTGAGCAAAATGTAGACATAGAACACCCTTCCTACATATAGTGGTAGCATACCTGGTGAGGGTATGATGGCAGCCAAGATCAGGCTCATACTGGCCCGTGCCACATGCTGAGAGATCCCTTCTATGTTCCCTATCATGTAGTCCAGGGAGGTATGTCTCAGGTCATCCATAGTGGCATGGTCAATGACTGAGTCATATGTGTCCATGCCTCTGACTGACCTGTATGCATGTGTTTTGTGGTGGACCATAGTGCCCCAGAGGCATATCACTGTGACCTTCACCATGTACAGCCTGTTGAGCGGGACCCCACTGCAGCGGCCAAGAGAGGTACCTGACACATTTGTAGCAGGTGTGTTGTGTAGCCCTACAGGCTGTGAGTGTGTGGCACACGGGATATGTGTGCCATGTGTGGCATGTGCTCTGTTCTGACGTAACATATGCCTGTGTGCCAGCTGCGGAGGTGTGTGATGCTCAGGCAGGATGCTATTCTGAGTCCCCACGTATGCCCCAGTGTGTTCAGCTTGCTGTCAGTGCGTGTCTATGTCTGACTGGTATTGTAGTCACTGTAGTATGACATGCCACCTGACAGGGTATGGCATTACTGGGTTCAGAGTGCTCAGTCCCCAAATTGGCTATGTGGTGGCATCCCACACATGTGTTGTATGTTCCTGGCCAAGGGTGATGGTTGACTGCATACATGTGGCAGCTGTGACATTACCACATGACTCATATAAACCACAACTGGACCATAGAGGTGATTCACAGGTTACCTTTGCACATGCTACCCTAGTAGTGTGAATGCCATGGTGAGTACCAACACATAGGGCCAATGGGGAACAACATACTGAAGGTGTGTATGTGTGGGTGTACTGCTACTGTTTCATAGCACTGGCATATATGACTGCACACGTGGGTAAATGCCAGGTAAGACATGTGCAATGTGTCACAGGCAACGTACATGCAAACAGGACAGACAGTGACGTTCTGTCATGTGTAAACCTGACATACGTATCGTACACTATGCAGATGTCACTAGTAGTCCACAGAAGCACTGTAACTCTGCATTGCAGGTGGAAGCAGTGTTCCAGGGAACCCCAAGCGAACATGCATGCAAACAAAGCTACAGTAAGCAGGGCTGGAAGTATCCATTGTACAACAAAGAAGGGGTAACACTAACAGTAGGTAACAGTGCAAATATGTAGGCACTATCAACATGTACCCAGGAATGCACAGCGCAGATGCCCATGGTAGAAGTGATATTATGTCATAGTTAATTGTGATTTGGATTACATTGGTACTGCACACATATCAACATGCACAAACATCCACATTGCATACTCGTTGTGGACAACCTGCCACCATTACTGTACATGTCCATCATTGCATATCACTACTTGCATTAGCTTCCCCCCTGTGCTACCCATGTATGTGGCTATCTGTTAGACAGACAGACAGACAGATTAGTACTAGGCTAACTGCCCTTGCAAGCCATTTTAAGCCTAGCCAGTTATTCCCTGTGAGATTCAAACTCTGTACCTTGTGTTTGACATCCTTACCACCGGTATGCAATTATGTGCAGCTGTTAGACTTTGGTATGTACTATGGGTGCAGATAACAATTCAGAACAGTCATACAGTTACTGCATCAGGCATGCTGGGATATACACACAGTCATATCAGCACACTGTACTGTTACCAACATGATACTACTAATACACTTCTATGTAGTCACCCTGTGCATCAGCAACGTGTTTACCTGTTCCTGCACTGATGTTGGAGATTGCAGGAGGTGGCACAGTTTCATCATATGCACAGGGTGTGAATTAGGTATGCCTGAGTCTGCCACTGATACCACCAATTGACATGTGTGTGTATGTGTGTTGGTGAGGGTCAGCAGTACAGGGTGTGGCACTGTTGGTGCAGTGTGTGCATGTATGTGGTAGTCCTAGGTGTTAAAATTTCGCATGTGTGTATGCACGCACACAGTTCCACCTCATGGCTGCCATATACAGGGGTTTGTGGACAGCCACAGACTGCACCTGGCAGGTCATACAGATCAGTGTCTGTGGGCAGGGACATGGTACCTGTGCCTGGCAGGGGTGCTACGGAACGTATCTGGTACTAAGCCAGACTGGGTACTGTCATCAGAAGCGAGAGTGTGTTGACTGGACACATGTCCCTGTTGAGACTGTCCAGAGCCATGTGCACGTGGTCTCCTGGGGCGTTCCGATGACAGCACAGACACAGCATTGCTGGGGCTGCTGCTGGCACTATGCGGGCATGTGCGGGCCTGTTGTCATCCGCGCCGACTGCCAGCTGCTGCTGTTGCTGGCATATGGCCACGTCGACGCCGCAGCCGCCCACCATTGCCCTGGCTCATGGACATTTGGTTGTGGAACTGCTGTAATATGTCCCCACAACGTCTGTCTATGACATCAGTGAAATTACGGATAGCATCCGCGATGTCACGCATACTGTCAGTCATTGCTGTGTGACATGCTCTCAGCTTCCTCAGACCCTGTCTGGTGTACCTTTCCATACGCGACTGTGCCTGCATGACAGCCCAAAACATAGCTGAGATTGACAGACCTCTTTGGGCACGTCTGCCAGAGGCAGTACGCCCACGGATGCTCCCACGAGAACCCATGGGCAACTGTCTGTGTGGTACCATCGCAGGACCCTGCCCATGGCTGCTGTGTGGGGATGCATGTGCCACAGATACCACATTACCCTGGTCAATGCCCACTGTATCCTGTCCATCACCTAGGGACAATGGTGACAAAGGATGTGCTGGCAGGATGACTGTGCGCAATGATGGGGTTGACAGCTGTGTACTGTCAATTGGCTGACCAATGGCGGACCCTGACACACCTTCCTGTACCATTACACAGATATCATCATTACCAGTACCTGTGCACCAGATTCAGGTTCCCTGCTGCAGGACACCAGAGCAGCACCAGAACCTGTGGGTGGAAGACTGGAAACACAGTTTACAGTGTCCACACAATGTTACCAGTGATGCACTTATGCACGCATGCACACATGCACACATGCACACATGGACACAGGCACACATGCACACGTGGACACATGCACACATGCACACATGCACACGTGGACATGTGTACACATGCACACATGCACACATGCACACATGGACACATACACACATGCACACATGCAAACGTGGACACAGGCACACATGCACACATGCACACATGCACACGTGGACACAGGCACACATGCACACATGCACACGTGGACACAGGCACACCTGCACACATGCACACATGCACACATGCACACCCCGCAGTATACACACAGAGCACTACTGAGTTACACTAGTATTAATAGCACTATCAGGACTATTATAGGTATTGTTAAACACACTCACCAGCATGGATGGCCTGCCTTGCTGCAACCCCTGAGGGACCTGCAGAAATGAGGAGATTAATGTCAGTGGGCACAACTGTGCCATTGATACTGCATATGATACAGTGCAGTAGTACACCAGTTGCCTTTCACACATCAGCTGCTGATATTGCCAATATCACACATGCACAATTACATACTATGTTGACAGCTACATACCACGGGCACACCTTACACATGCATAAACTAACAGTGTACAGAACAGTCAAGTGTACATATGGCATATTACCTGCACGCTCCATGTTGTGCTGCTGTGTGGATCCAGCCTCCATCATGATGCAAGTGTATTGCTGTTGCTGTTCCGGGGCTGGAGCCACAACACTTAGGAGTAGCCCCTCCAGTCTGGTGAGGGGGGTGTGTGGCCACACCACCTCCTGTGGCAACCTGTTGCCTGCGGATATCTGACGCACGCTGATGGACATTTCTGATTAAATCACTGCAGTAATGTCGTACCTGCTCATATGTCCTATTATGCGTGCCAATATCATTTACCCTACGGACAAGGTCCTGCCACAGTGCAGCCCTCTCCTGCTGATTCTGGCTGGTGCGGGAAAACAGTATGTCATACGCCCGCACCAGGCTCTGGTGTATCTCCTCATCTTCTGCTGCAGAGTAGGCGGGATTATGCTGATGCACCATCTCCCTGGAAGAGAACACAAACAGGATATCAGCAGACTATGTCAGCAATATATGGCACATATACTATACATGATACTCCAGTGTAGTGATATACTACTACTCCCATATGTTGCATGTGTGTGTCTCGTGGTGGATACACAAGTACATGGCCAGATATCAGTGCTCAGCCAACACCTGTGCAACAATACCTGCCACATTCCATACAACATAGTAGCATGCCCCATCTGTCAGCACACTGCGACAGGTCCAATGCACAACCTCACTCTGGGGGTTAATACCAAGGTACTGTATGTGGAATGCCATCCACTAGTTACTCGGCCTGGATATACATATCCCACCACCACCACCAGCACAGTAGACTACTTTGATATGTATGTGATTAGACAGTTATTCACTTGTTAGGACTGAGATGGTATCCATGCAGCCCACTGGGCCAGTGGAAGCCACAACCCACACTGCTGACCCCTTTGCGAATGCTTACCACGGACATCCCACAGATTGCATGGAACTTGCACACACATTTCTAACCCAGACCCTAAGCACAAAGGTTAGGCATCCTGTCCGGTGGACCCCAGCCAGAGGCAGGTTGTATAACAATAGCAGGAGGCTACTGCAGGACAGAGCAGATTCACATTAAGGGAAGGCATCTGTGGTCAGCACTAGTAATACGCTACGGTCTCTCATAACAATGGCCATGGCATACTCTGGGAGGGAAATGGCCACAAACACTATAGATAACCACAAGGCCTTCTTCAGTTATGTTACACATATGGACCAAATGCCTCAGATACTCTCTGAGTTAATACACACCTACTTAACATTCACCGAACACACAGATATTGGCAACATTCTTGCAGACAGGTTCAGTGCACATATCCCCCCTCCTTCTCCCCCACAAGTAGAAATGCTTATCACAGCTGAATGTAACCTTCCTATCATCTCACATGTCCAGGTGAGGGCCGCCCTCAGCAAAGCAGAACACACAGCATCACTGTGACCTGATGGTATCCCTGGATGTGTGCTATGTGCACTCCACTAGGACATACAACCGCATATAAGACTGATATTTAACCTTGGCCGTACTAGAGGATATGTACCTGAACACTGGCATACAGCAACAGTGGTCCCACACCACTAAGGAGGCACCTCTACTGACCCTGGGAACTACCGCATCATAAGCATAACTTGCCTGGTCTGCTAAGATATGGAATGATTCAGTATGGGAAGTATATACAGCGATATTGGGTACCTGAAGACACTTGTTCCCAGCCAGTTTGCCTTTGTGATGGGCTGATCCTGCCTTTTCAACCTGGCTGACCTTTCTAAACAGTCACTACAGCCATTGATGAGGGCAACGCACAGATAACTGCTGCCAGGATCATGGCCTAACACTGACTGACATGTAATGTATAGTCATCCCCTTTTGGTGGAACTACGTACACACAACATATCACATGGACATACCTATAGATACAGACCTATGACACATTTGGAGGGTTCACAGTATGCAGACTATTAACCTGCTACTTTACATTACCTATGTTTGTCGCAGCTGGTTGCGTTACCACTACGTGTGCTTCCTGCTGCTACTGGCACAGCTTGCTACTGTCACTGCTGACAGCTTAGACTCAGTGTGTAGCGTGTGTATTTTTTTTTCTCTCACTCTCTGTTTCTGTCTCTGTCTGTCTCTCTCCCTCTGTCTGCTTCCAGACAGTGCAATGAACGTATTGCATGTGTGGCGTGTTAGTACAGGATGCTTTTGTAGGTATCTGCATAGGTCCATGTGATGACCTCTGCACCAATTGTAAGCCAGCATTTGCTAATTGCATGCAGCCAGTTGTGTACTGATTGCAGTTCTCACTGTGATTTCAGGACAGTGCTATAAAAAGGTATTGAGATAGGCATTGCCCTTTCAGATTGTAAGGGCGGGGGCCATGCTGGTATGCTGTGGACACTGTTCTGTGAGTGTAAAGGTTAGTATCTCTCTCATGATTCAGGCTGTGTTGTAGATTCACATTTCTCCATTCCTTTCTCCTGTTCCCTGTAGTAAGTGTGTATGCACAATGACACCTACAACTATATATATATATATATATATATATATATATATATATATATATATATGTAAATATACATACATTTATATATGTACATTAACTGACATTATTACCTACTAGCTACCAAATAGCATGGCTGTTTCTGTTCACACACTACTATTATGGAAATCCACTAGTTTTGACAGTAATTCTAAATGACATGCTTTGTGTACTACATATCCTATATTCCCTTTACATTCATTCCTACAATTACATTATATATTTATTTTAGCACAATGTTCTTGTATAAAAGTCAGGGCTTAGTGGTAGGTTATGCAGACTACTGTTTCCAAAGTTGTGGGTTCGCGACTGGCAGTGGGATTTTATTTTGCTTTTGAACTGACTACAGGACCTGCCAATCAGAGTGACTAAGGCACTTTTAAGCAGTTGTAACCGGGTTAGCGCTGGTTTGTGCAGAGCTCACGCATGCGCACTGGTGTTTAGCTCCGCGCACACACGCGCACACCCGCTTACAACCACTTAACAGTGCTTACTCTGGCGCACACCCACGCTATTTTCTTTGAAAGAAATGAAAATGGGGAGACAGGAAAGTGGTGAAAAAGGGGTCACAAAGAGGGTAAGACAGTAGGGAAACAAGCTTGGGATTTGCAGGAGGGATGTAGGTAAGGCCCATAGCTGCCCATTTCTTCATCAGCAGCAGCTATGCATATGTATGTAATTTGGTGTGACATTTGAAACCTTCCACCCCTGAGAGAGGTGTCAGGACAACAATAATACTTGTTGTACAGCCAATTGTAATTGATAGTTTCCATGTCCAGCAGATGTGTGCGGAATGGGCAGCTATGTATGGGGCGTAATTTTTTTGTGGGTACAGAGTGCCCTTTTTTTTTTCAGGTGAGAGTGGTATGTCAGGTGAAGGAAGTTGGTATAGCTGGGGAGGTAGGTTGGGTAGGTCAACAGACAAGACAAACAAGATGCATACAGGGGCGGTTTATGACACGTGTGGGGGGGGTTACACAATTGATGGGGACGGAGGTTTGGATATCCAGAGCCCATGAGCCCACAGATGGCAACAGTGGAACTGATATCCCCACCCATGGGCAGTTGCCACTGTTCCTTCACTGCCCAGGATGGGGCTGTGCTGGGGGCTGTGTAGGCCGGGCAACAGGCATGCCCGTAAGTTGTGCCACCTGTGCCTCAAGCTGGCGTAGGGGCCCAAGAACAGAGTCCTGGATCTCCCTACGCACCACAGTCCAGACTCTATGGAGGGTGAGTGGTGGTTCTCCTCTGGCCACACTTGCAGAGGGGGGACAAGCCCCATCCCCTGCAGCGCTTCCACCCGCAGGTGGCACAGGGCCACTGGAGGAGGGTCCAGACTGGGCACTAGTGCCAGGTGCACTCATCAGCTGAGGTTGGAGAGTTGGGTCCGCTGGAACCCGCCTTTCCTGTCATCCTATGTTTTGCATTATGTCATGACAGTTTGGGTTAGTAACATATAATACCATTCACAATTAGTTGTAACAGCATGCATTAGTATTCCCATTAACCAAACACCCAGATATTCACACCATTGAACAGCGAGCATAACACATGCATAATTTGAACAGCAATACACTGTCCAACAACATGCAGGGTTGATTGATGGCAACATGCCATCAGGTTTGGATGTATGAACAGGGCAGATGCATCAACGGATATGCAAATATTTATGACCCAACAGGACAAATGTCCAGGGGTGTTAATTGTGATTGCACATACCATTTTCACGTGGAATGGGTTATATGTGGTTATAGGGTGGGGTGAAGAAAATAATATTAACACCTTCAAATACCAATACATATGCTGTACATTTCTTATAGCTGCACATATATACACACTACTGTTCTAACTACAGTTTTCTATATGATAACTACTTCAATTTGGTGATAGGACTGTTACTGCTATATCAATATACATTTTATTGTTCTTCATACACATTCATATATGGCTTTGTTCAGCTACATCATCCTGCTACATTTGCTTTATATATCTATAGACAACTGTGGATGTTTGGTATGTCAGGCAGTCATACTTTCTGCATATTGCAGACTGAGCAACATATCCAGATTTTGGGATACACATTCCAGCTGCAGCAACACTTTGAACAGATTTCGCTGTTTGGTTTTGCTTCTCACATGCATTTCATTCTGTACTGACTGCAGTATATTTTATTCAGGGGTTATTACTACTTTATTGGTGGATTCATAACACTTTCTCATATTCTCTCACTTGTTTTCATTTTACTATTCAGGATGGTACTTAGGTCTAGGCTTTATTGACATGTTTTACCTGTAGTTATTACAATCCTTTCCATCAGTCTCACTTCTGTCATGTTTCAGTATTTCAACAGGGGTATATTTCACACATGTGATTTGCTCATCTTCTGCAGCTGTACTTTTCAGCCTGCTGCTGGTTGTGTACTATTATATTACAGGTGGGGCATCTTTATTTCAGACTTTATTTCAGACATTTTCATTTTTCTGTTTGGATTACAGACTGCAACACACTTTTGTAATCAAGCAATACTTGCAAACACTCTTAAACTTGTTACTTGCACATTCTATTACTTAGTGACTACAATGCACTCTTTTGCTAACTGTCATACTTTTATATTTCTTTACAGTTACTGGGAGAGGATTACTGACCTGTCTGGTGGCGCAACCGCACCAGCCTATCGCCATAGGCTCTGCGGTTCGCAGAATGGACACCTGCAGCTGTAATATAAATGAAGTAATATTGGAATACACATCGCCATAATATCAGCTAGTTTAATTTCTTACATACATAATTACATGTAACTTACTCAGTAGTGGGGCATTGGGCATTTGCCAGGCCTCCTGGATCCAAAGGTTGAATTGGTCCTTCTTGCATCTCTTCAGGTCCGCATGGTGGTGATGAACCTCCTCACCAGTCCTTGGAATCCCTGTGGCACTGGTGAGATCATGAGCCAACCGGTCCCATGCCTCAGCCCTATATGCTCCCCACAGGACCTGGCCCTGCATGAGTTGGGCCTCATGATTGTGGACTAGGAGCCAGACCATGTATCTGGACTCCTCAACGCCCCACCTCTGTGCTCGAAAGCAACTACTCTCACCTACTCCTGTCATTCTGGCTGCAAGTCAGTTCTACAATCGTTTATGCTGTGTATTCCCACCTATGGGGCTTATATATGCCGTTTTTCCCCGCACATATCTGTGATTGGCCATTTTGGAATTGTATCAACTTCACAAACCAGCTTTGTCATGCTCCACTTTGTATTCATTCCTATATATTTGCTATTACTGCATTTATAGGTACTGCTGTCATGGCTTAGTGGTTCAGTACCTTGACTATGGTGCATAGTATCTTGGGTTCGAACCTGGCCACTGCTTTTTATGACTGTCTAGACAGGCTGAGGGGTGTGTCTGTGTAAAGGCAGTTTTGATACGGCTTGCTCAACGTTGCCCGTCGGTTAGCTTGTTGGCATGGTGCGCAGCTCCGCGCAAATGGGGTGCACTGGTTTACACCTCATTTGGCTATCAGCACGCATATTACGCTCAGCTCAGCTAGGGGCACACAGTTTCAGCGTGTTAAACCACTGCTCACCTACGGGCACTCATTTTGCACCTGTTGAACCACTGCTCACCTTTGGGCACTCATTTTGCACCTGTTAAACCACTGCTCACCTACGGGCAGATACACTCACCTTGTTAAACTGTAGCTCAGCTATAGGCACATCTGGCATTTTTTATTATTTTGTTATCTCACATTTCTTCAAAATAAATGGACTATTTCATTACATTTTACATGAACTATGATTTTATATGTGTACATGTTTGTCAGGGACTTTTTTCGTGCTTATTTTACTAAAAATAAAAGTTGGTGTTGTGGGAGCTCAAACCATGAATGCCTGCTCTTCAGCCGATGTCTCTACCGCTACGCTATTGCTTCTTGGCTTACTTTGCATATTTAGTTATTATATCCTTTTCCACTTACTGCTAACTGTGGCTAAGCTACGGGCATGCCTGCGCAAATGAGCGCACTCACGGGCAAACATCTTTACATTTAAAAAAATATATATAAGATGTTCATTTATTTATTTTATGTTCATAGTCTGTGGGGGCATGTGTTGTGTTGTGTTTATTCACATTTCCATGGCCTCTGTCGTGGGTGTTTACTTTGGGCAATTTTACTCTTCTGGGGGCATGTCCGCTTGCAGAGCTCTGCCTACGGACACGCCCCCTACTGTCTTCCACGGACTGTGTTAGCCTTCGGTGTGATTCAGCATGCCCTCATGCATATGCATGACATGCTGACGTCACACCGTTTAACTGCAGCCTCCGTGTAAGCCATGTATCTCTTACACGGAGGCTTCGTGAATCCTGCCCTTTGACTTAACAGTTATAGTCATGGGTTGATTTAAAGAGAAAATACTGTGACATATTTGATTAGATTGGTTTTACAATATGCATACGTGGGGAAGCATTATCATGTACAACTTGCATTTTAATGTGGAATGGGTGCTCGATTGCTTATATGATTTTATTTTGTGGCAACATTTTTATTACTGTGATGTGATTTGTGTAAAAGCAATTTGATATTTTGTTTGTTGGTTTGAACTGTACAAGTTGACAATCTATGACGCTCAGTAATTAGGGAGCGTTTTTGTAGTAAAATGATTTGCTACATGAAACATTTGAATTTAGGGAGGTGACGTATATATAAAAGTGTTTGGCTGTTTATGTATCTTTGTTTGTATATGGTCTGATGAAGCCACAACCCATGGCGAAAGCGCTTACCTGAAAAAAATGTGATTCTGATTTTATTGAATGGTTATTTAAGTCATGCTTCAGTATACCATTGCTGTTTTTTGCTGTTTTGCCCACATAATACAATGTGGACTGTTTACCTACTGGGGAACATTCTTTTTTGGCTAATTCTAAATTAGCTAAGACTGAATGTTTTTCACATACTCTGTAATCAGCTGTTACTAAAACAGGACAGTAGTTAGTGTACTCTTTTATAATATTGTGAAGCATTGCATACTATGCTCAGTTTTTCTCTGTAATACATCATTTTGCTAATGTGCAGTTTAGCTGTGACCTTGATAATTTTTTCTCATATATCAGTACAACTCTTAACATTTAGAACTGCAGTATTATGACATAATTTTGTATGAAGAAGTTTATAATTATAAAGTGAAAAAAGTCATTCAAATATGCCATCTGAAGCAGTAGTTCCTTGAGCAAGATTTGTGCATCCAGGATGATGACTATACGTGAAAAATGAGGAGCAGATTAAACACCTTTCTGATGTCATAAAAGTGTTAAACAGCCCTTCATTACTGTTAAGCACTAATCTTGACCTAGAGCATTAACAGTGCCCAGCTGTAACCAAGGAGCAGAAAGCATTTGAATACTTTATTCAGATGTTTTGTTTAAGTCCTAATAAAGTGTTTACCAGCTTCTTGATGCACTTCTTGTGTGGCTGCTCTCTGTGTGGCATCTGTGTGGTAGATGCTAGTATGTTACAGCTTTCTAAGTTATAAAACACTTAATGCTACTACAGTGTTTACTTTTTTACCCTCTCTCTAACTTTTGTAGTACATGGAAAAAAGCAAAGCTCCATACATTACAAAGAATTATGATTCTGTGTCACCTGTCATATCCTAAGGCCTTATGTGCTATTAACATTGGTGAAATTCTTGACATCCATGTCTTAAGCACATAACATCCTTGTTAAGATTACAGACCCAGTCATAATTGCCCATATTATACATGTAATGCATTATGCTTTTGGATCAGATGCTCATAAATAAACATGCTGTGTGCATACATTTACCTGGGGCCTCTGTCGGAATTGTACAGTACTCTACCGTTACTGCTTGCCAGACACCATATTCATTCAATGAACATTAAATGTCCAACATGTGCAGTGTTTTTAATTTTAAGATCAGAGTGCCACCTGCCTGAACTGGGTTTCCACAATTATCAGAGTTCATTCCCCTCTGCAGCCAGTAACATGTCAGTAAACGTCAAGGACATGCTTTCAGCATTATGCTTGCGTATAACATATCCACTGTGACTCCTCTTGCGTGTGCTTGTGTATGTGTTTGTGTGTCTAGTACACTTTTGCCAGTCACAGAAATGGTGCCACATAGACTGTGCTGCACAGGGTTGTGGTGATTTCACTCTACACACAGGCATGTAAGCCATTATATGCAGATGTTGTCGACGTCAACATGATGTGCATACATGCTAATGCATTAGCATGACATTTCTGATCTTACATTCCTCTGGGCAAATGTTGCTGTTGTTGTGATACTTGTTGATGGGGATCATCTGTCTTTGATTTTAGAATAGAAAAAAAAATAACCATTGAGTACGGAAGTTTTCCACCAAAAGTTGTTACTGGTGGCTGTGTGGCAGGTAATGAGCAAACTATGGAAAGTGTGGTATGACCTTTTTAAAAGAATGTGGCAGAACTGTGGCTTGGATTCCAAAATGCATGATCCTGCTTAACTCTTTCCATTAATAAGTTGGCCAGTTTGAGTGTGTAGAGGTCACTACATGGCAGACAGTTGTGGGGATTCGGGAAACTTCTAGTGAGCATAGATGCAGGGTGTGGTTGGCCTCAGTCCTATACAAATCATTGATCAATGAGTTCTATCCTGTTCAATACTAGCTACACGATACCTCTCACTCAAGTTTGATATCAAGGTATGCTGCAGGGGACATCTGACATTTTCCCATCCCAAGTGTCCAGACCCCACCATAAAACTAGTACTAAGCCCTACCTGCATGTCTACCACTATGTGTTTTTCTCATTGTTGAATGGGCAGCAAGGTCTTTCCCTGATGCTGCTTCCCATTCCACATTCTGTAGCTGGACACATAGCTCCACACCCTGGTCACTTCCCACCACAGAAGTACGACCATCACCACCACAACCACTAGTGAAGTTCTGCAACATGCCATTGTATGGAGGTGTAATAGTGGCATCTCCACAGATATGGGAAAGACGAATAATCAGGAAGTGTCCACAGGACATGGAACTGCCTTCTCCAAGACATTAGTAGAACCCTGACTTCCATAAATTAAAAAAAAAACACTCCTTCAACACATAAGAAGAGAATACAAGTGCTTCTGCATAAAGAGAGGATAACTAGTTACACAGAACAATGTATAGTACATGCTAAGTCCACTGCTACACAGATCACCTGTTTTCTTTTCTGAGATGTCATGAACTTCGACATGTAAAATGTATATTTATACATGCCTACATATATTTTTACAACACCTGGATACATTATTTATTTCAAAGCTATGTGAAAGACCACATATCTAATGAAATCTATATGTCTCCCTAAATGCCTGACATATATCTATATATATGACTTACTAGCATGCACTATAATACAGTCTGATTCTGTAATATCTTCTATTTTGAAATACCCAGCAAATATTAAAGAAAAGAAAAGAAACAGTGTATTCTAAATTTTGTGATGATGTATTGTGTGTTTATGTAACTCTGATGATATTGAACTGCCTTTTGGAACTGGTCATGTCTGAAGAAGGTATTTGGACCAGATCACCAACACATGGTTAACAAGGCACAAATTAATACAACCCTAGTTCTTCTTCTTCTCAAGAGCACAAAAGAGAATTAGTGAGCATGAAAAGATGGACTCCTTTCCAGACATCAACCTACGTCTTTGATAAAGCCTTTCCAAATTGCACTAAATCACAGACAGATCCCAAAACATATGCTCTTAGAACCTTAGAACAGAATGTTTGTATCTCAAATAAAAGAGGATAATATGTTCTGAGGAAAGAAATAATCTATGAGGTCAGCTACACATTCTCCATTTCAGAGAAGAGGTTACCTAAATGGGAACGGAGAGTCTATTTCCAAGTCAGATTCCTTTCTTCATTTAGAATTCATAATTCTTCATTTAGGCATATCAAAATCACATACCCATGCCATTTCACACATCACTATTGCACAATATTAGATGTAATGTATGTCTCAGGGCTATTATATTAATTTATTTCCATTTGTTGACCAGGATAATCTGACTGGATAAAACCCTTTTTTTCAGAAGAGGCCAGGGAAGAAAAAGCTTCATGTTTACGTATTAAAACATCTACACATAAAACATTAGAAACATAGCATGTGATTATAACTTCAAAACTACTCAACGTGGGTTTGACAAATACATAAAGTTTCCAAAACCATACACAGGCATGAACAAAAGAAAAGAAAATACTCAAAAGCATCCATATGCTGTATACAAAAATAGAGGTATAAAATCACCTGTTGGCTTTATATTAGTAGAAAAGAACATGATGAGGTGGTATCATTATCTAGGTACAGAACAGGAACACAGCCAAAAACTGGAGGGTCTATATTATATAACCGAAAGCTTAAAATCTCGAGCGCTCACATGAGCGAATATGCAGGCACTCTAAATAGCTATTGTGGGTGGGCTGCACCCCCAACCCCCTGTTAAATATATATTCTAACTCCAAGATCGCATTGCAGTGAGGAAAGGGCAAATATCCCAGCCTCCACTGTACTGCAATCCAAAAAAAGAATATCGAATATCTACATTTTCGCTCATGTGAGCTCTCAGGGTTTTATGTTTTCGGCGATCTAAAGTAGATGCGAACTGTACAAGTATTGTTAGAATTAGCCTTTAAAAGATTTCTGTTTTGCTAGTTGTTGTAGTCCGGTCAGCATGTTATTCCACAGTTTAGTGACGTAACTGAATTGTCAGCTATGGTTTTAGATTTATTAGATATTAGGAGCTGTTTAGTTCCTAAGTGCAGTTACCTTGTTGACAATTAATACTTTAGAATATTGTTTAAAGGACAATTTTCAGGTTAATAATTAGGTTCTGTGCAGTAACGAGTTGTGTTTAAGGGCAACCCAGTGATATATTTTGGATGGAAGATTAACTGCATATTTTGCTATCTTGTTATAACATGCATCCAGTTTCTTCATATATATAGAATACATGTTAATAAGAATGGCAGCTGCATAAAGAAGTGATGAGAAAAGATATGACAAAACTGTTTTTCCTAGCAGATTCTGAGAGATATGGACTAGATCACTAAAGTGTATATAGTTTCTGGTGAGTTTTTTTAATGGCTTGCAGAATATGCTGCTCATATTTTAGGTTTTCATCTAGTAATACCTAGAAATGTGGTATGTGATTCAGTTTCTATTGTAGTATTGTCTTTTTGTGTAATGCTGAATTTTTTTTTGTTTTGGTGCAGGTTTTCGTAAGAATAGAATTATTGTCTTTTTGTTTGCATTTTGGATTAGTTTGGAGGTGTATAACCATGACTCATTAGAGAGAAGGTTGGCCTGACCTCAGAGCTCAAACCAAAAGAGGGGAACCCATCCCAGTGGATACCATGGTACGTGTAGCCTTAAGAATACTAACTACAGGTACTTTCCAAAAACCAGCTGGGATATCATGGGGGTCTCACAGGCATCTGCGTCCAGGATACTCCACCAGTTCTTGTATGCCATGCAAACACATGCCGCTGAGCACATTCACTTCCCCAGCACCTGCGAGGAGAGAAACAGCAATATGCATCTCTTTCGCCATTTAGAAGTCTACCCAGAGGTACTGGATGCCATAGACTGCACGCACATCCACATCAAAGCACCACCTGGTGAACGGGTAATGTCTAAGTAAAAAACAAAGGGCTTCTTCTCCATCAACTGCCAGGTTGTGTGCGATGCCCAGGGCATTATCATGAATGTGTGTGCTGGCAGCCCTGGAAGATATCACGACTCCCACATCTGGCATTCATCATAGTTGTACCAGGGATTTCCCAGTGGGGACATCCCATATGGCCAGCTGGTGGGGGATGCTGGCTACGCACTGGAGCCGTGGCTGAAGAAAGCCATCAGAAATGCACACACATCCACAGAAGAATGCCATAATGAGGCACACGCACAAACCAGTATCATTATAGAGCGTGTGTTTGGGATGCTCAAGTCACAGTTCCACTGCCTTGAGATATCTGGTGGAGCCTTGCAGTACTCTCTAGCCACATGTTCACAACAGCTGCATGCACAAGGTAAACCAGTCTCAGTAACAAAATAAACTAATGGAGTGGAATCTTGTGATAGCATATCTATGATATTGATCAAGCATGTAAGGGAATGGGGTGGCTAACTAGGATAGCAGCAGACAACTGACAGCTCTGTGGGACAGCAGGATGTGTATCCCCAGTACTGCCCTACCCACACCATGCAGTACCACACTAGGCAACAAATACCACTGCAGTATATGTGGTGAGCCAAATAACTGGGGAGTTATAGGTCACATGCATGGATGTCAAAGTGGGGGTCCCATATCCACCACCAACCCCACACAGCAGATCAGCTGTAGGTAACCATACAGAAATGTCTGGCAAAGGCCACACATGGTGACATCCATGAAATCCCCACCCACAGACTTTTACACAGTGATATCACAGCAGGTCTAGCAGTGGCAGTATGGTTTTGAAAGGTAAGAAGTCTGAAACTACAAATGTCTATGCCAGAACAATCTAACCTGTGGTTGATACTGCTATGCCTGTAGTCTAAAAGATAAGGCACACCACTATGCTACACACGACCAACATTTTAAGCAAATATCAACACAGTCTGCACAGATGTTTATCATGTACAGTCATGACACACACCCCTCCATAGTCCCATAGAAATGCAATAACATGTTTCTAGACTTAAGCAGCATCCAGTTGTCACCCAGAGTGATGATGCAATAGTAACAGAAAGCGATTGTCAGTAAAACCCACAGTCAACTTACTGGTGCCATCCCAGGGGTGTCTCCTGTTGGCAGCCTGGGAACATGTGATCATCAGAATGCACTGTCCTGCTACAGATGGCCTGCATTTGTCACACCTGGCCTACAGGCCTCTGGCAAATGTCTATGCCTCACCCACAATGCCCTTTAGGGAGTGTCATGGGATCCATAACACCAACATAACACAGTCCACAAAATGCAAAGAAAGACCATGCTGATAACAGATAGGAGCAAACCTGCCAGCCTCAGGGAGCCAGAAATTGGGACAAAGCCATGAATAATGGGGTGAAGAATGTCCAAAGAGAAGGACACCTGTGAAATACTGCTCTAATAATGTTCTAAAGTTGATGGAATGATTTGTAGTAGCATGGAATGTCTGATGGGTACAAAGTCTGAAACTGCAATGTCAACTGTCAGTAATATCTGACTTCAACCCTGAGTGACTTGCAAAACACTTTTGCTGGAAAACCACACTTGTTTGGGTAGCAAACAAGATATATGAGTCACAGATGTGGACATTCTGTGATACTCTGTACAGTTGACAGGCAGGGCTATGAGTTTAAATATGGGAATGCACTCACTACAGGCAGGCCTAACCCTGGAAGATGATGACATGTCTGCACCCACAGAACCTTGGGCCACAGACATGATGAGTAACTCTCCCCTCCCTGATCACTCATTCTATGCAACATCCTGACCCCAACATGTGGCCATCCAAGCAAAATGAGGTGGGCCATACATATATGTGTGAAAAACACACACCTCCAGGCTGGTCAAACAGTTGGACACACACAAGAACCTCCAAATGCAGTCAACCATTGAGGAGAGCCCAATGTAAAGTACTGGTAGCTATAGGCAAACATATCTGCCCAGGAAACACACCTCCCACATATCCTATCCCCTACAAATCTATCAGGAGTCTGCCTGTCACCCTGATCCTGTCTGACTTATATTACCCAACTGTGGACTGGAAATCAGACCAGGCCAGAACAAAAATGCACAGAGATTCCAGAATTGCAATATATCACCAAGGTGTGGGACTAATACCACTGCACCAGCAGTCAATTGCTTGCAGGCACACCCCTCAACAGACTGGATTGTGCAAGAATGCATAGCATTTGGCCCATAAACCTTGTGTGTGCATCATCCATCCTGTATTCCTCTGGTAAATCACTGTGATGATCTGAGGAGGTATGTCACAAAGTACTGAAATGATACATGACAGTGTCAAATGGCATATATGACAGATGTCTGCTATAACAAGCCCTGTAACCCTAGCAACCCATACATTACTGAAATAGATTGTCACAATCATTGTATGGCCCATTGTCCCCAAATTTTGATAAGCTAACTCCAGATATCCTGCACCAACAGGTTGAGAGGTATGGTTGTGGTACAAAACAAACTGGACTGGAGTACAACAATCCCTGGAATGGAGTCCCATATGTACTATAGAAGGACACACTGGGCATGCTCATACACTTAGATAAATGTCAGTAGGATCTAGGAATGAACAGGTCTTCCCCACTCAGTGCACTTCCCATTGCCCCACCTTAGCAGTCCTGAAGATGTCTGTCACCATAGAAGTCACTTTTGTTAGGCCTAGCCCCATAAGCTCTGTGGCATGTGTGATAATTGCACAATACTATAGTATAAATAACTAGTTAGGTAGGAGTCCTAATCTCAGTCCTGGCAAATGTAAAAGTGTGTGTGTGTGTGTGTGTGTGTGTGTGTGTGTGTGTGTGTGTGTGTGTGTGTGTGTGTGTGTGTGTGTGTGTGTGTGTGTGTGTGTGTGTGTGTGTGTGTGTGTGTGTGTGCATTCACAACTAAAAGCTTTTCGGTCCATTCAAACCCAGTACACTTCCCCTTTCCCTACTTTAGCAGTCCTGCAGGTATCAGTCATCTTAGAAGTTCCTTCCATCAGGTCTTAGCCCCATAAGCTCTGTGGCATCTGTGATAACTGCATAACACAATAATACAAATAAATAGTTACATAGGCGTTCTAATCTCACTTCTGGCAAATGTAGAGGTGTGTAGGTGTGACAGTTGGGTGTGCAAGACTGAGAAAGTTCTGTGTTTGTTTATAAGTGAAACATTTTATGCCATACCTACCCACGACACTTCACAGTGCCCCACCTTATCAGTGCAGATAATGTCAGTCCCTTATCTGCAACCTTGGCCAGTTGTCAGCCCTGTAAGCTCAGTAGTGCATGTGATAAATGCTTAACATGACAGTACAAATGACTAGTGTGGCAGGGGTTCTACTCTTGTATCTGGCAGATGTGCGTGCGGCTATGTATGTTTGTAAGTAGAAGTATTTTGATATGTTTCCCACCCACTGCCCTACTTTATCAGTACTGGTGATGTCATTCCCCATATCAGCACCTTTGGCCACCTCACAACCAAGTAAGCTCTGTAGCGCAAGTGGTAACTGCATAACACTATGGTACTAATCACTAGTTAGGTAGAGGTTCTACTTTCCCATCTGGCAAATGTGTGTCTGTTTGTAGGACAAAGTATTTTGATAAGTTTAACACCCACTGCACTACTTTATCAGTCCTGCTGATGTCATTCCCTTTTAGATTCACAAGTGTGTAGTAGATTATGGCCCAGGAGACTTAAGAGGCCTAGCACATAGAAGGGGCCTGCTGTTGTGCCACCCAATGTTATGTCCCAGTGCCTGTATCATGTATAGTCACTGCAGTGATCCTTGGGTTGAACTGTCTATTACCCATCCACTCATCAAGATTTCTCTGGAACAGGGTCAGCTAGGTGATCTGCATGACATTTATGGGAATGTGTATTCCAGGGTATGTGCAGTTTCTTGGTGAGGGACCTGTTCTGCCTGCATGTTGTGGTGATTGTGGTACTGAGGTAGAGGTCTCTACAGTGTGTGGTGTGGATGGATTTATATGTAACATTTCTAAACAAGCTGGGTCAGACATGGCTTTGTAAGTCAAGCACAGATAACTGCTAATTAGGTGATATGACACAGAGAATAGCTTGAGTCTTCTGAGTCTGTCTGTGTAGGATATGTGTGGAATACCTAGGAACTGCTTTGTGAGGTGCTTATGTGGCTTATTCAGCTGTAGCAGGTGTCTAGTGAAGTACATGGCAAATGGGCCATAATACTTGGGGAGTGGTCTAATGAGGGAATAGTAGACAGAGATCATTATCTCTGTCTTCCTGGATGCAAAACCCTTGGTAATGCAATGTGTCATATAGAAGGACTTACTGACTACAGTGGCAATGTGGTGCTTGAAGGAGAAGTTGCTGTCAACCTGTGTCCCCATATCTGTTATAATACCTACAGTGTTCATTGGGCTCCCATTGATGTGGAACTTACTGGGAACTGAGTGTTTTACCAAAGGGGATGATGATACATTTTGTGTTGTGAAGCTTCTGGCTATGGTTTCCATACCACTCATTGCTCTCAGTGAGGCCTTTCTGTAGGATGTCTGCATCACTTGTGGAGTTCAAGATAAATCCCAGGTTGCAGTTCTTTGTGAACTTGGTCAGCCAGAGTTCCTCTTTGTTGGGCTAGACTCCTGAGAAGTAGATGCTGGACAGGACACTATCCAGTACTGATCCCTGTGGGACTCCACTTGTGACTGCTTGCCAGTCTGACTTGGAGTTTGCCACTGTCACACTGTGTGTTCTGTGAACCAATTTGCAAACCACTCACTGATATAAGGGTCAGTGCCTAGTTTGTTGGGTTTATCAATAATCCCTGACTGAGGAATGGTATCATAAGCCTTGGTCAGATTGAGGTAGGCTGTATGCAGTGCCTTACTGACACACAGCCCTGGTGACTCACTGAAAGATGTCAACCAGGTTGTGCAGGCATGATCTGCAATTCACAAAGCCAAACTGTGTTGGGTCCAGAGTTAGGAGATCACCTATATCTTGGTCAATCAGGTCCCTGATGATGTGCCCATACTCGTACAGCTTGTCAGGCTAAAGGCCCAATAATTCCCAGGGTCATTAGATGCTACCTATTTATGGAGAGGGATGACTGTAGCAGTGTGCCATTTTGGAAGGACAAAGCCTGAGGTGAGGCTGTGACTGACTAGGGCACACAGATGTTGTGCCAGGTGTCTTTGTATGTCATGTAGAACACAGCCACGGATATATTGGGGTCCCATGAAAGCTGTATCCTTGCCTGTGGACAATGCAGATCTAACCTGGCCTGCAGTAATGCTGGGTTCCTGGCATTCATTTGCCATTTTGATTGTCCCCTTGAGGGAAAGAGAGGGATAAAGCTGGCACTGAATGTGTTGGCAAGACTGTAGCCAATATCTGTTGTCTCAGGATAGGAATCAGCATTGTGCAGTAACTCACAGCACTTGTGGTTATTGCTGTGGAGGTTGTTGATATAACTATCAAAGTCTTTTGTGATTGTTGTTATTGTCTGCTGCAATTCTGCCTTCATAGCTGCCTCTAGGTTATTGCATTAGGGATCCCAAGTTGTGCTTGAGGCTAATAAGGGGGTACAACCAGTCTTGGGGGTGCTACCTTTTTCTACAACAGTGTCTTCCTTCTGTTGTACACTTTAGTAATGGCAGGGGACCATCACATTGGCTTACAGTGTTTGGAGGATAATCATTGCGTTCTGTTGGCTATGGCAAGTACCATGCATCCATGTACATGTTTGTGCAGTGCATATGTGTATGATCCAACAGTCATGCAGCTATTTCCCATTGTCATGGGTGCAGTGAAGTCATCCACCCCTGTTTTTCTGACTGAAATGTCAGCATTGGAGAGGTTTTGCAAGGTGGTTACCTTTGTGGGGGTATGGGTGAGATGTTGAGCTCCATGTTGATTACATCATGTTTGCATTTGACCAGGTAGGGACTGACAACTGTGGTTGAGCAACAGTCTCATATGTAAGTAATCAGCACAGGTCAAGGTTGTTGCATCCTCTACTGGGGGTCAGTATGAGTCGTTCCAGGGCATTGGAACTGATGAATTCCATGAAGCATTGGGCCAGTGTACTGGTGCTTGATTACTTTCCCCAGATGATGGAGAAGTAGTTGAAGTCTCCTACTATGTCAGTGTTAGGTTGGACCTTCATAGATGCCAGGGTGTTGAGGAATGTGGATTGACAGTCTAGGGACATAGCTGGGGACCAATAGCAGACTATGGTGTGGATTGCACTATTCTCCAAAGTCAGTTTTACCAGAAGTACCTCCAATGCATTATGCTGGGATACAAGTTTGGAGGTGTGCATATCCATTAAGAATATAGAGACAACACCACCTGTGAAGGTTTGGTCCATGTTTTGGCGCTGACAGCTTTGGAATGTGTCATAGCCTGTTAATGCAGGGCTGCTGTCTGCTGCTGTGAACCACCTCTCCGTTACAGCACAAATGTCAATATCCTCCACTCTGAGGAGTGCTTTGAGTGACTGTATCTTGACAATTAGATGTATACTGTTGAGCAGCCTGACCCTCAGATTGTATACATGTCTAGCTGTTAGGGTGGTAATTTGATTTAGAACACTGCCTAATAAGGCACTATAGGGGTGGCAAGACACTTACCCCGTACATGAAAACCCAGGAATGACAGATTTAGGACATCTCTGGCAAGGCATTGAGGTCTGTCAAGCATGTTATCTCAAGCAGAGAGATACTGGATCCCCTGAGAATGACACACAACACGTAAGCCAATGTTGCAGTCAATTATCTGTTGATAGTACTGCAGCATCATTCTGGGTGATGGCAGTATACTGCTCTGGGCTACTGTCACACCTGCCTGGACCACATAATCTGAGTGTTCAACCATGTCTCTTGTCATGTAGCCCAGGGAGGTGGGTCCCACATCATTCACACCCACATGGATGATGACAGAGTGATACTTGTAGTTGTGGAGTGGCCTAACTGGGTGTGTCACGTGTTGGATGCTGGCACGTGATAAACAGTTGGCTGTTACCACTTTCATAATCAACATAGTGAGTGCGACATCTGTGTGCCGCAGTACTGAGTCACCCATGATCACTGTATTGTGCATGGTGGTCAGCCTTAGGAGCTTAGGTTGAAGGGCACACTGTGTAGGTGACATATGTCTCCTTTGGCATGTGCTATGTTGTGGTGTCTGAGTGGATGTCTGTCACGCTGGTCTGTGCTGTTTGTGTAAATATCCATTGAATGCCTCTGTGAAGGTGGGTGTGTGGCTTTTCAGAGTATGTCAGGGCTGCCACAGTGGGTGTTGTGGTGAGCTATGTCACCCACATGGTGTGCTGCAGGTGTTGACCTTATCCTCTTGACCAGCTAGTCAGTCTTTGCTGGAAAGTGCATATTTCCACATTTTGTGATATAGGGGTAACTCTCACTGGTCTGAGTGTTTGGAGTTTAGAGGAGAGGGTTGGCTGAGTACATGAGGCAGTTGCAACAGTACCTCAGAGTGGACAAGTGCACCAGGTTAATGGGTGAAAGCACAGAAAACCGCACTCCAATCATGCCAGGATTGGTGGTCATAAGTAATAAGTACTGGAGCTAATTCTGTGATGAACAAGTACTGCTGATGGCTCCCATGTGTGATACACATATTGATACAATAACCTGCTGAAATGCTATTTGAAGTGTAAGACAGAAAGAACTAGCAAGATGTACAGGAGAAACTGAAGGCAGACTTCCGGCCAACTGTAATACTTTACCTCAGCTGTGCAGTTATCAGCACCTTTGGCCAGTTGTAAGTCCAGTAAACTCTGTAGCACCTGCAGTAACACTGTAGTTCAAATAAATGGCTAGGCAGTTCTAATCTCAATACTGGCAAGTCTGTTTTCCCATGTGTGAGAATGATGTACTGTGTGGCTTATACCATTTTGACTTGTGTACCACCCTTTACACTTCCCCTCACTCCAATTTAGTAGCCTTGTTGATGTCATTCAACTTAGAAGTACCTTTGGACTAGATGAGCTTGTATAAGCTCTGTGGCGCATCTGATTGTGTAACACTATAGTAGACATAACTTGATAGGCAGGAGTTCCAATCCCAATACTGGCAAGTGTGTGTCTGTGTGTGTGTGTGTGTGTGTGTGTGTGTGTGTGTGTGTGTGTGTGTGTGTGTGTGTGTGTGTTTGTATTATATCTCGTGTGCCTGATACCATTTTGATGTGTGTACCATGCATGTCATGTGACCTCCTCCTGATGCCATTACTTTATATAGTGTGGTAATGGCATCTGCCTCACATGCAGCATGTGAAACCATTGTACAGGCCGTACCAGCCCTCTGTACAGATGTGTCTGGAACACCCAGATGTGTGGAACCTATTAGTGCTCTGTCTGCCTTAACAATGCACATGTAAGGGATATAGCTGCTTAATAGGCCGCAGTGAGTGTACTGACACATATGGCAGCATTAGGTATCATACCTGACTAAAACAGCATACAGATACAATGTCTGTGACCCTAACACTTGTCCAAGCTTGTAGGTGCAATACATGAGTCCAGATACTTGGTTTTACAAGTGAAATGTTCATGTCATGGGTAACATTAAAGGTTGGGAAAGGTTTGGACTGACATATTGCAGTCTCAGTCAGTATAGATCAGAAATAAATGGCATCTTAATGTGTGTGTGTGTGTGTGTGTGTGTGTGTGTGTGTGTGTGTGTGTGTGTGTGTGTTATATCTTGTGTGCCTGATACCATTTTGATGTGTGTACCATACATGTCACGTGACCACCTCCTGATGCCATTACTTTATATAGTGTGGTAATGGCATTTGCCTCATATGCAGCATGTGAAAGCATTGTACAGGCCATACCAGTCCTCTGTACAGATGTGCCTGGAACACCAGATGTTTGGAACCTATTCGTGCTCTGTCTGCCTTAAGAATGCCCATGTATGTGATATAGTTACCAAATAGGCCACAGTGAGTTTACTGACACATATGGCAGCATCAGGTATCATACCTACCTAAAACAGCATACTGATACAATGTCTGCAACCCTCACACTTGTCTAGGCTTGTAGATGCAATATATGAGTCCAGAAGCTTGGTTTTACAAGTGAATTGTTCATGTCATGGGTCACATTAAAGGTTGGGAAATGTTTAGACTGACATATTGTGGTCTCAGTCAATATAAATCAGAAACAAATTGCATCTTAATGTGTGTGTGTGTGTGTGTGTGTGTGTGTGTGTGTGTGTACATTTTATATCCACTGTATAGCAGTAATGTTTCACGCATGTCCCTACCTTAGTCAGTTTGTCCAACACATTTTACTGGTGTCTGTCCAGACATCTTGCACTGACAGGTTGTGAGGTATGCTACAGGAATGTTACATTCTCTTCAGATAGGCCCCTGTGGTGACTACTGTGATGCAGTACAATTAACCCCACCGCAAGTGAACATGCACATAAAGCAATATGGCTATTAGTCATAGTTGTGTGAATGGTAACTTGCATGCCCTCCACATGCCTGGGATATTGCCAAAGCACAACCGAACAATTCCATACTCACCAGCTTCAGGCTGCTGACCCATATGCAGACCAGAGTGACGTATGTAGTTGTGGGAGAAAGGTATTGTCAGCAGACTCACATGTGCCCTTGGTAAAGGATGGATGCAGCATATCTGCACATTTACTGTACAACACCCAATACTACACAGTTTGATGTCCTTCACCATAGATTTGCAATTCTGTGCATTAGAAATCCCCATTCACAACTGAAATCTGACCTGGCACATGCATGTAGATACTGTACAGATACAAGTATGTCTTATACAGTAGTCTACTAATCCCCACTGGGATCTTAACTGCACGCTTCTTGTCCATTGTGTGGGTGCCACCTACCTCCAGCAAGTGGGGCTTTGTACCCTGGTGTTGTACTGTGATGGGTGGCCCAAGCTTGGCAAGGAGCTCCTCATTTGGTGTCAGTGGGGGCTGCATGGCCTGGGTTCCACCTGTGGTTGTGGGGTCCCTGGCCATGGCAGCAGCCTTTGCCAGGGATGGTGTATGAGGTTGGTGGCATGATGCCGCACCTGCTCATATGTATGTGCCTGCAGGCCCACCTAATTTACCCTGTGGACAGAGTCATCCCACAGAGTGGTCCTCTCCTCAGATGCTGCTGGCTGTGGTCCAACAGTACTGTGTGGATCTGTATTGTGGCTTCCATTATCAGGTTACATTCCGCTGGTGAAAAGGTTTCCCGACGGTGATGTGACATTGCCCCTGGTAGACACTAACAGGGAAACACATCACAGGTCCCCATACATTTGGCAACAGTATGTCCAATACCTGCACATGTACCTTGAATACCAGTAGCCAACACTTACGACCATACCAGGAGCCATCACTCACAACCACACCATACCCCTGTAATCTATCAGCACAGTATCAGCTTGCGTTGCACTCCTGGTTCTCATAAGTCATATTGCCTGCAGTGAGAGCAAGTTGTTTCTATAATCCGTCATCCCTCATTTAGGTCTGTGTAAATGGATGACATTAGTCATCTTCCATGTGGCTGGTGTGTGGATGGTGCTGTAGCCTGGTGTGACTACAGTTGTAATGCAGCTGGGAGCACATGCCTGAGTTCATGTAGGATACAGACAGGGATGATATGACATCCCATGGATACTTACATTTGTTGCCTTTCAGTAGGCAATCTGTACCTGCTCACTGGTGATGAGGGGAGGGGAGTGGGTGCAGTACATATCCACCTATAGTGATGCTGAGTCGGGGGGGGGGTGTTTGCCCTAACCCTATCTGCAACAGGTTGCCTGTAGCTATGTTGTGTGTGTATGTGATCCGACTGGCCACCATTACAGGTTGGCTTGGTATGTTGCCTCCCAGATTGCAGACATTTAGGAAGATTACTTTGTGATTGTCCCTGATGGATGTCTCCAATTTGTACTCAAAGTTGGCCTTACAGTAATCCACCTGTGATCTTATATTCTTGTTCAGGCAATGGCTGACCTGCTGCCAGGTTGGTTCCTGCACCTACTTTACCCTGTACAGCCACTATAGGGACCAAGTCTGTGGTTTGTGTAATGCTTCTGTCCAGCAAAGGGGATTGCTCTACATTGGTGGAGGCAGGTATGACAACTAAGGTATTGCTGAGTCCATACAGCCATGTATGTGTTCAATCAGTTGTTTGTAGGGGGCATGGCCACAAAGTCATAACACAGCTGTACACCTCTCCAATTTAGTAATGATAATCATGTTTATTGTACTAACCATGGCTGTGTCAGGGCAATGCAACAACCAGTAGCTGTAGAAATGTAACTCTTTTGGGTGCACAGTAACTAAGATTACACATGTGTACAACATGTACAGCTTTTTTAACTGACCTTTTGCATGTCTGTTTTCCTGAGGTGGACACATACACCTACTCATACTGACATGTGCATAACTAATACCTCACATACATGTCTGTTCTATGTCAGTATGGCACACTAAATTCACACTCTTGCTGTGCAGTCATCCCACTCAACCTGTTACAGCAAGACATCTGTAGGATGCCATGCATACATGGGTGCAATGGGACAAAATCAGTGACAGTGTCTCAATATTGCTGTAACATACTTGAGTCATTCAATAGCACAGTAGCCTTTGCACTGACAGGCATCCCCTGGAGGATGTCGAACAGACATATGGCAGGAAGAGAAGGGAAAGGCTAGGAGGGTGGAATTTTAGGGTACGAATTGTTAATTTTGGCAGTATAAGTGGTATAGGGACCAGGCTAGCTGATATGATGGCCAGGGGATGGTTGATATATTGTGTGTGTGCAAGAGACCACATGGAAGGGGATTTTGGCTGGGTATATGGTAGGCAGGTCACAATTTTACTATCAAGGTTGGACTAGAGGTGGAAGGGGGTAGGACTTCTGCTGAAGGAACGGCATGCCAAGAGTGTTTTTGGAGGATGACATAAGTGTCTGATAGAGTGATGTTTCTGAAGCTGTAAGCTGATGGTGTAATGATGACTGTTGTTAGTGCATTTGCTATACAAGTTGGTTGTACCATCGATGAAAAAGAGAAATGTGATGTCAGTTGGATGATATGGTGATGACTGTACCCAAGGGTGACAGACTGGTCACTGCAGCAGATGTCAATAGGAATGTTGGTGAAGGGAACAGAGGGGGTGGGGAATTGATGGGAATGTATGGTGTTAAAAGGAGTGGAGATGGTGAGATGGTAGTGGATTTTGCAAAAGGGATGGGCATGGCTCTGGCGAATACACACTATAACATGAAGGGGCATAGGGTGACATACAAGAGTGGAGTAAGATACACACAGGTGGAATATATCCAATGTAGGATGGCCAGTTTGAAGAAGATTGGAGACTGTAAAGTGGTGACAGGGGAAAGTGTATTTAGGCAGCAGAGAATGTTAGTATGTGAGATGATGTTGGTGACCGAGATGAGGAGTGTAGGGGTAGCACCAAGGATCAAATGGTGTGAATTGGAAAAGTCTGCTTGTGAGGTGGATTTAGGGAAGAGTTGAGACAGGCACTGGGTGGCAGCGACAATCTAACAAATATCTGGTTAAGTACAGCAGAGCTGGTATGGGAGACAGCTAGACGGGTGCTTAAGGTGACATGTGGATGGAGGAAGGAGTACAAGGACACCTGGACTGGGGAAGTACTAGACAGTATACAGAGACATAGGATGGGGAAGAAGGAGTGGGATTGTCAGAGAGATGAGGAAAGTAGGCAGTAGTATGAGGAGATGATGTGCATGGCAAAGACAGAGGTGGCAAAGTCTGAGGATGGGCATATGAAGAGTTCAATGACAGTTTGGACACAAAGGAATGATGAAAGGAATTGTACAGATTGGCTGGACAGATGCACTGAGCTAAGGAAGATGTGCAGCAGATAAGGGTGATAAAGGATGATGATGTATATGTAGCAAGAAGAGTGTGTTGAGCACATGCACAGTGTACTTTGAGAGACTAATGAATGAAGAGAATGAGACAGAGAAGGTTGGATGATGTGGGTATGATGAATCAGGAAGTGCAATGGCTTAACAAGGAGGATGTAAGGATAACTATGAATAGGATGAATACTGGCAAGCCTGTTGGACCACATTACACACCTGTGGAAGCATGGGGTTGTTTAGGGGAAATGGCAGTGGTGTGTTAGCCAGACTGTTTACTGATATCTTGAGATGTGTGAGGTTGCATGAGTGGAAAGGCAGTGCTTAAGTACGATGTTAAGAATGAGGTTGATGTGTAGAGCTGTGATAACTACAGAGGGATAACATTGACCAGTCACAGCATGAAGTTATGGGTTAGAGTAGTGGAAACTAGGTTACGCAGGGAGGTGAGGAGTGCTGGTCAACAGTATGGTGTCATGCATGGAAAGGGCACTACCGATGTGATGTTTGCTCTGAGACTCTTACTGGTGGAAAACAGAGAAGGTCAGGAATTGCTCTATGTCTCTCTGGACATACAGGGTGCCTAGACAGGAGTTGTGGTATTGTATGATGAAATCATGAGTGGAAGAGATATCTGTAAGAGTGGTACAGGACATGTACAAGGGTGGTGTGACAGCAATAAGGTCTGCATTGGGATTGATGGATGTGTTTAAGGTGGAGCTGGGATGACATCAGGGATCAGCTGTGAGCCCTTTCTGATTTGCAATGGTGATGGATAGGTTGACAGACAAGATCATATGGGAGTCCCTGTTGACTATGCTGTTTGCAGATGACATTGTGATCTGTATTGAGAGTAGCGAACTGCTTTTGGAGACCCTGGAGAGGTGGACATATGCTCTATAGAGGAGAGGAATGAAGGTCAGCAGCACTAGAACAAAATATCTGTGTGTGAATGAGAGGGAGGATAGTTAAATGTTGAGGATGCATGGAGTAAAGGTGGCAAAGGTGGATGTGCTCAAATGGTTGGGATCAAAATTTCAGAGTAATGTGGACTATGGAGGACAGGTGAAGAAGAGAGTACAGGCAGGATGGAGAGGGTGGAGAAGAGTGTCAAGAGTGATATGTGACAGATGAGTTCCAGTAAACATGCTATGTAAGGTCTACAAGAGGGTAGTGACACCTCCTATATTATATGGGTTAGAGACAGTGGCAGTGACAAAAAGGCAGTGGTCAGAGCTGCACTTGACAGAGTTACAGATGTTATGATTTGCACTGGGTGTGAGATGGGTGCACAGGTTCAGCAATGTGTATATGTCAGGCTTAGGCCATATTGAACAGATATGAGACAGTGTTGGAGAGGCAGCATTACATCAGTTTGGACATGTGCTGATGAGGGGTGCTGAATATGTTGTGAAAAGGATGAACAGGATGTAACTACCAGTTAAGAGGAAGAGAGGAAGGCCTCAGATAAGGTTTCTGGATGTTTAGAGAGGACATGCAGGTGGGTGGTGTGAGAGACTAAGTTTCAGAGAACAGGCAGAAATGGCAACAGATGATCCACTGTGGCAATCCTGCATGGGAAAAGCCAGAGAACAATGAAGGAGGATGTTGTAATGTCAGTCTTTACAGATTTGGCAAGGATTTGACTGACATAACACAACTCTATGTGTAAATAACTACAAATATGAGGCACACACATGGTCAGTGTGCAGAACACTGCACAGTTAAATTGTATGAGCTCATTATATAACATGCAGTTTAACACACATCTGCAGCAGTACTTTACTCTGCACATGCTCTGTATAGGTGTTTTATATTTACAAAACAAAATATGTATCATAGTTATATGCAAAAGTAACATATGGATATGTACAACAACCTAGTAGCTGGCCTAGTCACTACAGACAGAGCCACATGCTATGGACATCAGTGCTGTTCAGCAGTACATCAGTACATCAGTACAGCAAGTCTTGTTGAGACATATGCTTTCAGACCCCTATTTCCCATTATTACAGACCACCTACCACATTCAATTACATGCTTACTTGTTTCACGTACCTTTTTTTCTGGATATTCCACAGATATATCATTTTTTATTTTTTTTCTCACACTACTTCAGCTTTGCACTGATGGACTGTCTATGACAAAGGTGGTTTGAATAGATGGCAACTTGCCTTTTGTAGGTAATGCTCATGACCATATGATGGCCTGAGCACCAATTGGTGTTCCCCCAGTTGCTGATTGCATGCAGAGCAGCTGTGTAGTTATTCCAAAAGCCAATGTCATGGCAACACACTCCTATAATTGAGTACTCCATGTGGGCGTTGGCCCTTTCCCTTGCCTGTGATGAAGAGATCCTGGAGGTCTGTGCGCTAAAACCTCTTAGAATGAGATCTGTGGAGACAAGTCAACTAAATGATGGAGAAAATTCCAGACTTAGGGGGAGAATGTGAGTATTGCTGTTATATGTTTTGAATACTGCTTGTTTAACATGGTTTGTCTGTATTATTTACAAGTTGTTTGTTTTTTTAGTCAGCTAATAATAATTGGTACCGATATTTTTAATTACCAGGAAATGACGTTTGAATTGTTCAATTAACCATTTTTGTATAATGCTAGTTGGCGCCAATTTTTTAGATTTAAGTTAGAACTCTGCATTTTTCATGTATTGTCTCTGAGGAAGCTACTATGCTGGTGGTAGCGAAAACGTTTCTGTTTTCATTAAAGTTGCGTTCAGACAACATTTTACAATTTGTGGATCTTGTGGACGTGCGCTTTCCTTTGGTTTCCCTGTACCTGTTTTTTTTATTTGGTTTTCTTCACTTCACTAGTCTGTTTTTTGTGGTTTGTCTGTACATGCTACTTCTGGATGGGTTTCAGTCTGACAAAATTCTGTGCCTGCATATCTCTCAACTGTAGGGCTATCCACATAATGGCCAGAGGTTTGCTTGTTATGTTTGGTCTGTTCCCCAGAAAGGTGTCCTTGGCAAATCAGTAGCATGGTCTGGTGATTGTAATCAGTACATGCCAACATCCATTTGTGTTTGAGACTTTATATTCATCAGAAAAGATATGTTACAACTAAACTTTAACACCAGCAAATTTCTCAGTGTATAACAGCAATATTTCAAGTATGGGTATGTTTTTGGGCCTCTGACTCAAATTATGTCAGGCTTGGTACAGATGCCATACAGTAGGAGATTGATAAGTAGGGTCTACTATTATTTTGTTCTGTCATTCCTGCTGAGGGGAAAGGGTGGACAACTTGTGGGACTCTGTACCTTCAAGCAGTTGATGTATGGAGAATGCTCTTAGATGCCCTTGTAACATATTTTATGTGGGGGAGAGTAACAGGTGTTTTAAAACTAGGCTGTTACAACATGTGAGGCATATTACTGATGAGGAAGAAGACAATTCTATAGCTGTACATTTCAATAATTATCACCATGGGGGTAGTAGTCAGGAAAGAACATTTGTTATGTACAGAATCGGTTTAAATTCTTAAATGTGATACTTTATCCCCTATGAGTTTGAATGACTAGTATAATTGGAGGCTGTGTATATACATGTAATTAATTGTAGTGGGTTACAAGGTACTGCTTTGGAAAAAGTTTCTTTCTCAGTTTGGTCAGTCATAAAAGAACAATTGTTATGTACAGAAACAATGTATGTTTTTAAATGTGATACTTTATACCCTAGGGGGTTGAATGAGGAGAGTAATTGGAGGCTGTGTATTTAAATGTACTTAATTGTTAATTGCTTCTTCTAATTAAGGAAAATATTTCTTGTAATGTGTTACTCCTTGAAGGTTTTGGCAAAGACATCAGAGTAAAATGAACTTGTGTGAATTACTGGCTGTATTTTTGCTTACTATCTTCACTCATTGTAGTTGTTTTGCTAAGAGGTCACTATATATGTCTGGTCATTGTGTATGGCCTATCATAGTTTTGTAGCAGCATACTGTTCACTTATTATTTGGGCTGGAGGAGGCAGATGTGAGTGTCATGGATCCTTTCGTATCCAACTGTGCATGCTGCCCCAGTTATATGTGGTCTATTAGCAGCATATGTTTGTATGGGCATTTAGAGACATGTATGCATATAATATATATATATATATATATATATATATATATATATATATATATATATATATATATATATATATATATATATATGTATATATATATATATGTATATGGGATCCAGACACATGCTCGACTAGCATATGTCCGAATCACAAAACATTGAACACACATACACGAAAGTGCTTAACATCGACAAGCGCTTCCGTGTATATGTGCCTGTTTTGTAGATTGGACCACAGTGTGGGTAAGGGAAAATTCCCTTTTCCCCTCTGTTGTGCGATCTCGGAGTGAGAATAATAAAGTAGGGGGGTGTGAGGGTGCAGGGGAGGGGTGAAGCCCCCTGCAGAAAAGTAGATTTTTTTTTTGAACTGCACATACACAGAAGCGCTTTTTGATGTTAAGCACTTTTGTGTATGTGTGTTCGATGTTTTGTGATTCGGACATATGCTAGTCGAGCATGTGTCCTAGACCCATATATATCTATATCTATATATCTATATATCTATATCTATATGTATATATATATATATATATATATATATATATATATATCTATATATATATATATACACACACACACACACACACACACACACACACACACACACACACACACACACGCACACACACACACAAACACACACGTCAGTATATCTTGATAATATATCTATATATTGTTATACATGTATACGTATCTCCACACATATATATGTAAATATATTTTTTCATGTATATATTTGTAAATAATAATCATTCTTCATTGCACAGTGTGTCTTTCCTATTGTAAACTGACTGTACTGCATGATATGTTGTAAAAACATTTTAACATCTCACAGCTAAGAAGGCTTAGTGGTAAATTGTTGAGACTATGGTGTATAGCATCCCAGGTTCAAGACTGAGCAAGGCTGATAATTTTTTTGCTGGCCAGAAGAAGGGTTGCTGGATACAGAGTGATTAAGTCACTTTTAAGCAGTTGTAAGTGAGTTTGTGTGGGTTTGCACAGTGCTACGCAGCGCTAAAACATAGTTAAACCAATAGGCGCTTAAACTGTGTAGGCTTCATTTACCGACACTTACTAGTGTGCATATATGCTTAGCAGAGCTAATTACTAGTTATCATTAATATTTAAGCAATGTGTAAACCTGCTAAGAATAGCTCAGCCCTGGTAACCATTGCTCACATTCCAGTCTCATAAACGAACAGAGTAATGGCATCATGTAATAGGTTTATTTAATTTCCTGTACATAACATGCTTTTATGTGCTCTTATTACAGTAGCAAGGGGTGTGACTATACTGTACAGGACACTTGGATATACAAGGGTACTGTCACATTTTTTTGATTTTATTATTTTTGTATACATGGGTAGTATCACATGTTATTTGCAGTCACACTCACATGTTACACCATCTACAGTACACTAATGAATTAATATGATTCCACACATATTGTATTATGAAATTACTACTTTTGACACTGCTTTTCCATGTAAGATTAGATTGCCTATTGTAGTACTACAGCCATGCACCTCTGAATGCAGAGCTGGGACTCTGAGTACTACACTATGTTGTTCTTAGTGTTTCACCTGTATGTTTTTTATGTATCCCCTATTGGATATTAATATGATATTATTATATTAACTGTAGAGTATTGTTTTTGTTAGCCATATCATTGAGGACTGCTGTCATGTAGTAATGGCATACATTTCAGTTTCAGACTTCTATCCTTCAGGACATTCATCCTCATGCATAACATGTTTGCTGTCCACTTTCTGTTTATCCTCTGTGCCGATGTGCAGATTTCAGGTATTGCTAAGGACATACAACTATGTAAGTGCCCACATAGTGTTGTGCTGTGGGTTTGGACACTGCTGTTAGCTCTAACAAATGGGACATCCTTCATGAGGGCCTTGGCCCTTTCACTTGCTGGTGTGAGGGACATTACACAGGTGGTGGGCTACAGATTCACAGACAGTAGGTGGGAATACCTCACAGGACAGGACATTTGGAGACAGGACAACAACATGGGGGACATATCTCCAAAACTGTGAACAGATTCTATGTCATCATCAGTGCTTTTATACACTTGGTGGGTTCATAGGTTGACAGAGTTTGTGTGGACATGCATTTAGTGAGTGACATCACGCCTAACAGTGATATGTCTCTGGCATACCTCTCCACTGGCATGCTGTCCAAAGACTGGCCACATGTTTGTCTGTTATGTTTTGTCTGTTCTCTAGAAAGTTGTTGGCCTTGGAAAATTAGTCGGGGACTCTGAGGAATGCAGCTAGTAAATACTAATATCCATTGGTTACTGACTTCATGTTCCTCATAAAGGATATGTCACAACAAACCCAGTAACATCAGCAGCTGTCTAAACTTCTGACATCAATATGTTCAGTCTATGCCTGTGTTTGTGCCTCTATCCCCAAATGATGTCAGGCTTTGTCCAGATGTCATGCATTATGAGGCTCAGACATATTATCATTATTTCTTGCCTTCATTCCTCCTACCATCCCAGTGATGTAGTAGACCCACAGACATGTTACAGGGAATAGGCCATAGATATCAGTCCTGAGCCTGTACATCCTGATGTGAACTATACATTTGAGAGGTCTGTGTATGTCTAGCCATTGTTGACAGACTGTCAGGATTGTGCACATGTCATGTGTACATGTTATTTGGGCTGTTTATAGAGGGGGTAGATGCAAGTGTTATGGCTCCTTTTTTATCTGACTGTTCATGCTGCTCCAGTGTCTACTGGTCTATTGGCTGTATGCCTTCGTAGGGGCAGACTGTGATGTATACTGTACCATGGTCAGGATTCAGACTACTCTGAGAATTTGGTGACTATATGTAGGGGTAGTGTGTGACTGGAAAACTATTATGTATTTCTTCACACAGTCCGTATACTCTACTGTTCACCTGACCTACCGGTATGTGACTGTGACTGTGGTGGGATTGGTTGTGGGTATGCACTTTCACACTGTTGTTTGAATTATGGTGTTGTAACATCCCTGTAGTGCCTGACATCCCAAATGGGATGACAACACATTCTTTGACATTGATCTTAAGGCCATGGCTCTGACACCAGTCATTGCTCTCAGTGAGGCCTTTCTGTAGGATGTCATCACTTGGGTAGTTAATAGCTCCCAACTTTCAATCATCTCTAAACATTGTCAGCCAAATTCCCTTCCTGTTGGCATGGACTTCAGAGAAGATGATACCAAACAGGAGAGGACACAGGACTGAACCCTGTAGAACTCCACTCACGGCTGGTCGGCAGTCTGACTTGGGGTCAGCTACTTTCACACTGTGCATTTTATCTGTGAGACAGTCTGCAACCCACCTACTGTTATAGAGGTTGATGCATAGCTTAGTGAGTTTATCCATGATTCCTGAGTGGGGAGTGTTATCATAGGTTCATAGGTTCATAGGTTCATACTAGGCTATCTGCCCAAGGGCATTTATAAGCCTAGCCCATAGTTATTTGGCTTTCGCCACCCCTTTAGTTTGAATAAAAACTATGCCTATCATTTTTCTGTGCCTCTGTCAAGCAGTGACACTGAAGTAATCCCTGGGGTATATCTGCGATCTCCCATCCATTGGTCAAGATTCCTCTTGAACAAGGCCAGCGAGGTGCTCTGCCTCACATGTACCGGGATTTTGTTCCACAGCATAGGGAGTCTCTGGGTGATGAATCTGTCCCTCCAGCACGTTCTATTTATAACCATGTCAAGGTTTAAGTCTCCCGCCCTTGTGGTTCTGAGGGATCTAGATTTTTGAGGTGAAGCATATTCATCAAATCTGGGTTTGACATGGCCTTATATGTCAGGCACAGGTCACCTCTGAGCAAGCAGTATGAGACTGAATAGAGCTGGAGTTCTTTCAGTCGGGCAGCATAAGACATATTTTGAGACCCTTTATCCATTTGGTGAGGAACTTTTGGGGCCTTTCAAGCTGCAGCAGGTGTCTGGTCAGATACATTCGAACGGGCATTGTACTCAATCATAGGTCTAATGAGTGATGAGTACAGGGGGACGATGACCTCCCTTGATCTAGATGTGAATCCCTTCATGATCAGGTGGGTGATATAGAAGGTTTTCCTAACTACTTTAGCAACATGAGTGTCAAACGAAAGGCTACTGTCAACTTGGGTCCCCAGATCCCTGATGACTTTTTCTGTGCTCGGTGGATTGCCACCTATATGGTAGCTAGGGGTAACCTTGTTTTTCCCAAAGGGTATGACTATGCATTTTTTGGCGTTTAACTACAGGCCATGGCTCTGGCACCAGTTATCCATTTCTGTGAGGCCCTTCTGGAGGATATCTGTGTCAGATATGTTTTCGACTATGGCGCCCAGTTTGTTTGTCAGCCATAACCCTCCTGTGTTTGCTTGTACTTCAGAAAAGTAGATGCAGAACAAGAGTGGACCCAGGACTGAGCCCTGTGGGACACCACTTGTGACAGGCTTTGAGTCTGACATGGCTCCAGCAACTCTGACCCTGTGGGTTCTGTCACTTAGCCAGTTTGCAACCCATCTTGTGATGTATGGGTTTACATTCAAGCTGATGAGTTTTTCGATGATACCTGAGTGGGGTATTGTGTCGAAGGCCTTTGCCAGGTCGAGGTAGGCTGTATGGACTGCCTTTCCCTCATCAATGGCCTTGGTGACTGTCTCGAAAAAGTCAACCAAGTTTAAGAGGCAGGATCTGCCTTTGACAAAGCCAAACTGGGTTGGATCCAAAGTCTGCAAGTTCCCTATGTCTTTATTTATGAGTTCCATTATGATCCTCTCCATGGCTTTGCAGATAAGGCTTTTCAAGCTAATGGGGCAGTAATTTCCAGGGTCTGTGGAGGCACCGCCCTTATGAAGTGGGACCACAGTCGCGTCGCCACTCCTTGGGTACGTATCCTGAGGTGAGGCTAAGATTAAACAGCTGTCCTAACTGTGGGTTTAATTCCTCATTGAGTTCATGAAGCACACAGCCGGGGACACCATCCGGTCCCATGGATGCTGTGTTTTTTGCCTTAGTGAGGGCAGTTCTCACCGGGGCGTTGGAGATGTTTGGGGGGCTACAATCCTGTGGAATAGATATCTCTCCTTTTGGGGGGGAGGGGGGGAGAAGTTTGCACTGAACCTGTCAGCCAGTATGTTAGCAATGTGTGTAGGTTCAGTAATTTTCACATAATTTTGAACTAATTCTGAGCATATCTGGGAGTTTCCTCCTAGGTTTCTAACATAGCTAAAGAAGGCCTTATGATTAGTGCTGGGGTGCTCTCAGGAGCCTTGAACCAGGTTTCTGTCACAGCACAGACATCGATGTTCTCCATATTGAGAAGGGCCTCGGGTGCGTGCATCTTGAGATTGAGACTTCTGGCATTGAGCAGCATTACCCTTAGTTTTTTTCTTTTTGGTGTTCTAGGGTGGTAGGTTTACAATTTGAGCCTTGCCTAAAAAAGGCACTATGGGGGTGGCAAGAGCCTTTGCCAATATCCGGAAGCCCAGGGGTGACAGGTGCAAGCCGTCCCTTGCCAAGCAGCGTGGCTTGTCCAGCATGTCATCCCAGGCAGACAGACATTGGATCCCCTTTGAATGACACCAGAATTTAAGCCAATTATTAAAGCTGATCATCTTATCACTGTATTGTGGCATCATTCTAGGTGAAGGTAGGATACTGCTCAAGGTCAGGGTCATACCTGCCTGGGCTACATAATCAGAGAGCTCCTCGATGTCCCTTTTCATGTAGTCCAAGGAGGTATGTCTCAGGTCGTTGACACCAGCGTGGACAATGACTGAGACGTACTTGTACCTGCTGTTTAGAGACCTGAGTGCTTGCGTTATGTGGCGGATTCTAGCGCCCGACAGGCAGCTTACTGTGACCTTCTCCTTACTCAGTCTGGTGAGCGGGACGTCAGTGTGTCTGACTATGGAATCACCAATGACAAGTGTGTCTGGCATTTTGTTTGGCCTTAAGGGCTGTGACTGTTTGTCACTCTGACTGTGTGGTCTATGTGTTGCATGTGTTGGGTCGTGAGGTGGTAGTTGTTTGGGTGTCTGCTTTGGTGGCCTCTGCTGTTTTGGTAAATTTTTGATCAGAGCCTCTCAGTATGTCTTTGTGTGAGTATGTGTATGATTTGAAGTTGTGATGGTACCATGTGTGACTGGGTATGTATTGTGTGTGGTTACCTTCTCCTCCTGTCTGGTCTTGCCAGTCCTATGTTGAGAGAGCTCAGCCTCCAGTTTGGCCGTATAGTTGCATCTCTCGCATGTATTTGTGTTTTGTGGGAGAAGGAGAGGATTGTCTGTGTACATGAGGCAATTGTAACATTGCCTCAATATTCCCAGGTTCACCAGTTGAGCTGGAGAGGACACTAGCAACTGATCCCTCGACATACTAGAAGTAGTAGATAAAGAGACTTTCAAAGGACTCTGGGGGAAGTGGGTTTTAGGCTGAGGCTGAGGCAAAGGGCTTAGCCAGATTAAGGTAGGCTGTATGAACCACCTTGCCTTCATCCACAGCTCTGGTGACTGACTCAAAGAAGTCGACCAGGTTGATTGAAAAGGCATGATCTACCCTTCACAAAAGCAAGCTATGTGGGATCCTGAGTCTGGAGATTCCCATATCCCTGTTTCTTAGGTCCATGACAATGCGTTCCATAAGTTTGCATGACAGCATTGTCAGGCTAATGGGGCGATACTTCCCAGGGTCTGCAGCCACTCCTCCTTTGTGGAGAGGTATAACTGTAGCAGTGCAACAGTCAGTAGGGACAAAGCCTGAGGTGAGGCTGTGATTGGACAGTGCACACCAGTGAGATGCCAGTTCATAGGTTCATAGGTTCATAGGTTCATAGGTTTATACTAGGCTAACTGCCTTAGGGCATTTATAAGCCTAGCCCAAAGTTATGTGGCTTACGCCGCCCCTTATGTTAGAAATACTGTGCCCATTAGTTTGTTGTGCCTCTGTCCAGTAGTGACACAGAGATGATTCCCAGGGTAAACTTACGATCTCCCATCCACCAGTCAAGATTTCTCTTGAACAGAGCCAGCGAGGTGCTCTGCCTCACATGGACCGGGATTTTATTCCACAGCATGGGGAGTCTCTGGGTGATAAATCTATCCCTCCAGCATGTCCTATTTATATCCGTGCTAAGGTTTAAGTCTCTTGCTCTAGTGGTTTTGGTGGATTTGGATTTTTTGAGGTGGAGCATGTCCATTAATTCCGGGTTGGTCATGGCCTTGTATGTCAGGCACAGGTCACCTCTGAGCAGACAGTATGCAACTGAATAGAGTTGGAGTTTCTTCAGTCTGGCAGCATATGACAGGTTTTGGAGTCCCTTTATCCTTTTGGTGAGGAACTTTTGGGGTCTCTCCAATTGCTGCAGGTGTCGGGTGAGATACATCCCGAATGGGGCATTGTACTCGATCATTGGTCTGATAAGTGAAGAGTACAGGGAACAATGACCTCACTTGATCTGGATGTGAATCCCTTCATGATCAGGTGGGCAATGTAGAAGGTCTTTCGAACCACTTTAGCAACGTGAGCGTCAAACGAGAGGCCACTGTCAACCTGGGTCCCCAGGTCCCTGATAACCTCTTCTGTGCTTAGTGGGTTGCCACCTATATGGTAGCTTGGGGTTACCTTGTTTTTCCTGAAGGGTATGACTATAAACTTTTTTGCGTTTAACTTCAGGCCATGGCTCTGGCACCAGCTATCAGTTTCCGTGAGACCCCTCTGAAGGATGTCTGTGTCCGATGTACTATCCACTATGGCACCCAGTTTGCAGTCATCCGCAAACTTTGTCAGCCATAGTCCTCCTATGTTTGCCTGTACTTCTGAGAAGTAGATGCCGAACAATAGGGGGCCAAGGACTGAGCCCTGTGGGACTCCACTTGTAACCAGCTTGGAGTCTGACATGGCTCCAGCAACTCTAACCCTGTGGGTTCTGTCCTTTAGCCAGTTTGCAACCCATTTTGTGACATATGGGTTTACATTTAAGCTGGTAAGTTTCTCTATAATACCCGAGTGGGGTATTGTGTTGAAAGCTTTTGCAAGGTCAAGGTAGGCTGTATGGACTGCCTTTCCCTCATCAATGGCCTGCCTTTCCCTCATCAATGGCCTTGGTGACTGTTTCAAAGAAGTCGACCAAGTTCAAAAGGCAAGATCTGCCCTTGACAAAGCTAAACTGGGTTGGGTCCAAGGTCTGCAAGTCCCCTATGTCCTTGTTTATGAGTTCCATTATGATCCTCTCCATAGCTTTGCAGACCAGGCTTGTTAAGCTTATGGGGTGGTAATTACCAGGGTCTGTAGAGTGGGACCACAGTTGTCGTACGCCACTCCTTGGGCACATATCCTGTGGTGAGGCTAAGATTAAACAGCTGCCTTATGTGCGGGTTTAGTTCTTCATTGAGTTCATGTAGCACACAGCCGGGGACCCCATCTGGTCCCATTGATGCTGTGTTTTTAGCTTTAGAGAGAGCAGCTTTCACCTGCGCATTTGAGATGTCTGGGAGGCTACTCTCAGTTGGGATAGTTATCTCTCCTTTTGGGGGGGAGAGGGGGGTGAAGTTTGCGCTGAACCTGTCTGCCAGTATGTTGGCAATGTCTGTGGGTTCAGTGATTTTTGTATCATTTTGGACTAATTCTGAGCATATCTGGGAGTTTCCTCCCAGGTTTCTGACATAGCTGAAGAAGGCCTTATGATTGTCTTTTGAATCTATGGCAATTTTTCTCTCAAAGTACAGTTCACTCTGTAGTTCATAGAGAAGACAGCCAGGGATATTACCAGGTCCAATACAAGCTGTATTCTTGGCCTTGGACAGTGATGTTTTAACCCAAACAGCAGTACTACTGGGTGGCTAGTGGTATACTGGTATTGTGATTGGTCCTTTGGGGGTGGAGAGAGGGGTAAAGTTGCCAAGTAATTGGTGTGGCAGTATACTAGCAATATATTTTGGCTCAGTATAGGAGGTCCCATTGTGGAGTAGCTCAGAGAACATGTTGGTATTGCCTTGGAAATTCTTTACATAACTATAGGAGGCCTTGTGGTTATCTTTACTGTGTGCTGCAATTCTGTTTTCACAACTAGCTTTAAAGCATTTGATGAGGAATCTCATCTTTCTGTTGTGACGGATAACTGGGTTTTCCAGTCTTGGAACTTCATCTAATTCCATATCAGTTTCCTCCTTCTGTTGTAGAGTTTCTTTGGGCAGCGGACTACCAGCTTGGCTTCCTTTTTCTGGAGGGGAGCATATTATTTCTATTGGGTATGGCAGAATCCATGCATTTGTATACGTGTTAGTACTGAATTGGTGTGTGATTTGGAGGTCATGCAACTAGTCTCCATTTGCATGCCTGCCTTGAAGTTAGCCACCTCTGTTTTTGGTGGCCAAAGTTAGCATTGGAAAGGTTTCTCATGGTGTTTATCTTTGCAGGGGGGAGGGAGGGATGTGGATTTATAAGGTGATGACATTGTGGTCAGATCTAATCATGGCAGTGTTGACTATTGGTGTACAGCAATAGTCACCCATGTTAGTACTGACTAGGTCACTGATATTGCTACCTGTAGTGGGTGTAGAAATGAGCTGGTCCAGGTCATTGGAATGAATGCATTCCAGGAAACATTGGGCAAGTGCATTGCTACATGAGTAGCTTTCACAGTTAATGGAGAGGTAGATGAGGTCAATCAGTATGAGAGTATTAGGTTGGACAGTATTATTCTCCAGGGTGCTTAGGAATGTGGGGTTTCACTCTTGGGACATGGTTGGGGACCTATGGCAGGCTATGACTTGAATTGCTGTCTTACCCTATGTTAGCTACACCTGCAGTATCTGTGATGCATTATGTTGGGCTACCAATCTGGACATGTGTGCATCCTTTGTGAATAAGACATGCTTTAAGTGAGAGCCTTTTGAGATTTAAACTTCTAGTGTTGAGCAGCATGACTCTCAGATTGCATTTGTTTGTAGCTGTTATATATTTATATATATTTATGTATACATATATATATATATATATATATATATATATATATATGTGTGTGTGTGTGTGTGTGTGTGTGTGTGTGTGTATATATATATATATATATATATATATATATAAAAAGTATATAAATGCATACATACACACACACACACACACATATATATATATATATATATATATATATATATATATATATATATATATAAAACACATATGTATATATATATACATATATATATATATATATATATATATATATATATATATATATGAAAGTATATAAATGCATACATACATACACACACACACACACACACACATATATATATATATATATATATATATATATATATATATATATATATATATATATATATATATATATATATCTATGGATCTACCTCACTTGGTCGAAATTTCATATGGTCGAATATTCATTTGGTCGACAGTTCATTTGATCGACAAGCATTTTAAGTGGGGGGCTTCACCCCCCACACCCCCCAATGTGGGGGGCTGTGCCCCCCACACACCCCCTAACTATATATATCAACTCCAGGGTTGCACAACATTGGGGAGGGGGGCAAATGCTTGTTGATCAAATGAAATGTCGACCAAATGAACTGTCAACATAACTATGGGCTAGGCTTATAAATGCCCTTGGGCAGATAGCCTAGTATGAACCTATGAACCTATGAACCTACGAACCTATATATATATATGTTTATATGTATATATTTTACACGTATATCTTTATAGATATATTTTTGTCTCTAGATTTGTCCACATATATGCATCACCATACATAAATACATGTATATATAGAAAACCCGATTCATTCTACAGAAACCTTTCCCTACTGTTGAATGACTCTACTGACTGATATGTTTAGAAAAGCATCAATGTTTTGTAGAGCTTACATGGCTGTGGTGGTACATTGCTCTAACTATTGTGTACAACTGGTAAGCGCTTTCACATATACATTTGCTTCATCAGACCTAACTGATCAAATGAGGTCATTTCCTTTTATACTCAATTAAATTCAAACTAATCAATCATACATTTACACATTTAAAGGTGTACTTACACATTTAAAATATAACCCAGAAATATATTAAAGACATTATAAAAATACATAATAACACAAATAAAATCTACATTATTTCCTAATACTCCTATTTCTCAGTTTTGCTGTAGTAGCAATATGGTCATTTAGCCCTTTACCCAAATGGGCTCTAAGCCTAACAATCCATGTAAGTTCCTTTGTCTCGGTTCTATTAGATGTATCGCCCTACCTCTCATCATCATATATTAACTCTAACACTCAAAATCTAAACTGATGGCTATCATCATTCTCAATAGTGTGTTTTGCTAAGGCACTATACATATGCCCTCGCCTATAACAATACATATGGTCGCAAATTCATTCACAAAGGCGTATATGCATCTTCCCTATATAAAAGGAAGAACAGATAATACACTGGACCAAGTATATAAGGTTTTTACTATTACAGTCAGCATTGATCTCAAAATTATATACTTTATTAGTATTGGGGTGCTTAAACTCTATACCTTCATGTATAAAGGTGCAGAAATTACAGCTTTCACATTTGGTGGTCCCCATACCCATACCAAATCTCATTTCATGTGTCTCACTTTTAGGATAGCATAACCTTCTTTTCAGATTCTTAGTATTTTTAAACAAAATATAAGGTCTTTCCCCCACTATTTGAACTATTTGATCATCTGCGCGTAGTATATTCCAATTTTGTTGTAAAATATTCCTGATCGTAGCATGATCTCTGGTATAGGAGAAAATAAAAGGTGTCTTATTCATTGTCCTATTCACCATATGGCTGGCTGTATTGGGTTCGGAAAAATATGGCCTAGCCCTAGTTTTTCTCATCTTATGTACTTCACAAGATATATTATTGACTTCACTTCTATCATAGCCTCTGTTGACAAAATCAGATGTAATATATTCAATATCCTCATGCAGATGAATATCTCTATCAGTTAACCTTGAACAACACATAATTTGGCCCTTGACAATGTTATTAAAAACATGTGTTGGATGCATACTAGTCATATGTAAATAGGGCGGACAATGACATTCTTTAATATATCTGTCATTATGCAAAGAACCACTTTCATCAATACTAATCAAAATATACAGGAAATGAATGTGAGTATCAGAGCATTCACCAGTGAATCTCAAAAACTCACTGCTGCTATTCAGATGCTCAGAAAATCTCTCTAGTACACATCTGCTACCTTTCCAAAATAGACAGAGGTCATCCACAAACCTCCTATATTATACTAGATGTTTCTCCACTAGAGGGTGAAAAATCAAGTTATTTGTCTCCTATTCAGCCATCACCATGTTGGCGTAGCTATTAGCACAAGGAGTGCCAATAGCTACGCATAACAACTGATGGTAACACTTCCCATTGAATAGGAACACATTGTTACATAGAACAATATTGAGTAGCTCACATAATAAATCAATATGTTCTCTAGTATATACACTACACCTTGTTAAACAACTCCTAACCATATAAATTCCCATATTATTAGGAATAACAGTAAATAATGAGGTAACATCATATGTCACCAATAAAATACCTTTCACATCTTTCTTTACATCATTATTAAATGTGTAAAGCTCTTGAAGCATCTGTTTAGTGTCATGTAAAATGTAGGGATGATGCTCAAGTATAGGTCTTAATTGCTTCTCAATATAAATACTAAGTGGTTCAGTAAGTCATCCCCCACTGGCCACTATTGGTCTAAAAGGAGGTCTTTGAAGATCTTTGTGGAATTTAGGAAGTCCTTGCAAAGTTGGTATTAATGGTTTCTCAACAATAAAAATAACTAAATAAATCTTTAGTAATAATCCCATGGTTTGCAATTTCCAACAAGTTGTTAGTCACTTTCATAGTAATTTCATGGATATCATTTAACTTAATTTCATGATATACATCTCTATCACCCAACATGACAAGAATAGAATCATAATAAAACATACTATCCATAACAATTATCTGACCCCCTTGTCAGCAGGTCTAATAACAATACTGGTATCATGTTCTAACACTTCAAGAGCAGATCTCTCATATTCAGTATGGTTATCAAGCATTCTTTTCATACACCTATGCTGTTTATCAAAATAATTATAGAACTCAGCCTCACACACTTTATAGAGCATGTCAAGAGTTGAATTAAATTGTGGACTGTATAAACTAGTTTTTTTAAACAACATACCTCTACCTAGGTCAACATTGTCATTCAGTCATTCATTTTTAAACATTAATTTAAGTTGCACATTCCTCAATGCTAGCTTAAAATCAATTAAATTGTTAGCAGAAGTAGTACGGCTTAGTGGTAGATTGCTGTAGCTTTGGTGTGCAGGGTCTTGGGTTCAAGACTTGCAAGACACGGTTATTTTGTTAATGGGCAGAAGAAGGGATTTTGGATACAGAGTAATTAAGGCACTTTTAAGTGGGTTTGTGTGGCAGTAAGCAATGCTAATTTACGGTTAACTATGCTTACACATAGTAAGCCCTAAAAGAGTTTAATCGGAGTTAACTTCACTTAGCACTGCACAAACCACACTTACTCCCGCTTACTACTGCTTACACCTACTTACCCCTGCTTACCCTCTTGTTAAGGTCTTTAAAAGAAAAGAAAAAAGGGGTGATAGGAAAGTGGTAAAAAAGGGAGCACGATGAGGGAAAAACAATATGAAAGATGGCTAGAGATGTGCAGGATGGGTGTAGCGAAGGTCCATAGCTGTCCATTTCTTCTACAGCATCAGCTGTGCATATATACTGAATTTGGTGGTAAATTTGGACACTCAAACCTCTGAGAGTGGGGTGAGGACAACAATAATGTGTTGTGAAGCCAATTAGACCAGATTACATGTGTCCAGTGGGCACGTGTGCAAAATGGATAGCTATGTATGAGGCGACAGACAAGACAGCAGACAGGGGCAGTATATGACATGTGGGGGGTAAACACCTTGGACGGGGAGGGGTGGTTACTAATTGAACCCCCATGAGCCCCTGAATGGATACAGTGGGACTAAGGTCCCCACCCATGGGCAGTCACCACTGCACCTTCACAGCCCCAAAGCTGGCTGTGCTGGTGGCTGAGCAGGAGGGGCAGGCTGACCCTCTAGATGCACCATGCGGCCCTCAAGCTGGTGTAACAGATCTCCAAATTCCTTGCAGAGCTCACTATTCACCAGACCCAGACCTGGCTTTTGGTGAAAATATCCTGTCCATGCCTGTGCCTGGAAGGGGGACGAGCACTATCCCCTGAGGTGGTTCCACCCGAAGGTGGTGCAGAACCAGAGAATGAGGAGGTCCCAGGGTGGGTCCTAGATGTGCTGGGGCCCAGTGCCACAGCTGGATGAGGTGAGAGGGGTGGATCCACTGGGACTGGCCTTCCCATACATGCTATGGTGTGGCAGTTGTAGAACATATGTTGGTAAGTCATGCAAAATACATTCCAGGATTAGTTATAGCAGCATGCATGAGTATTCCCATTAACCTAAAACAACAGATTTGGAACAGTTGCATAGCAAACAGAACACATGCATATATGGAACCACAGTGGGCATTATAATGGCATGCAGACTACATTGATAGCAACAGGCCACCAATGATAAAAAAAAAAATTCAATATTTGTAGAACAATAGAACACATGCCCCAACAACAGATTTGGTGAAAAACATACCCATTGATTTATATGTTTAGATTATCAGTGCAGATAAGGTGGGGGAGAGAGAGATGTCAATTAACAACTGTATATGCTTGAAGTGCTCACAACTTTAATGATCGTTGCTCTAATCATCACTCTACAGGTATTACCTCACTTTATATCGACCTCGGGCCTTGGGTTGGGCAGTGGTAGTTTTGTACACAGTGTATGATTACAGGCTCCTTACAGTTCATTCATACCTTTTCGTACCTGGTAGACCTGTGCGGGAAATATCTATTAACACTACCTGACTCTTTCTACACATATTCACATAGTTAAGGTTACATATGTGCAGTCATAACTTTGTGTGTGTGTGTGTGTGTGTGTGTGTGTGTGTGTGTGTGTGTGTGTGTGTGTGTGTGTGTGTGTGTGTGTGTGTGTCTTAGTGCCATAATCCACCTTGATTTCTAATGGTCACCCTGGGTGTTGGCTGCTGTGACCACTAGCTGTGACAGTATGACCCTTGAGGAACATTTCCTGGAGGGGACTACTAGGTGTACATACTTCTCTTGCTGTCATTTGCAGCCTTGGGGTTGGACTGTGGGTGTTGTACACAGTGTATAATTACAGGCGTCTTACAGCTCATTTATACCTTTTCTTACCTGGCAGACCTGTGAGGGAATTTCTGTTTACAATACCTGACTGCAGTGACCACTAGCTAAGACAGCATGATCCTTGAGGGACATTTATTGGGGGCACAACTTGGTGTACATACTTCTCTTGCTGTCATTTGCAGCCTCGGGGTTGGACAGTGGGTGTTGTACACAGTGTATAATTACGGGCTTCTTACTGCTCATTTATACCTTTTTGTACCTGGCACAACTGTGGAGGGAATTTCTATTAACAATACCTGACTGTTTCTACACATATTCACATGTTTTTGGATGAGATTATGCATACAGCTTAATAGCACTCCTGGGATTCAAACGTTTTTTTGCAAAAATAGAACACAAGGCTGCTTTTCATCATAATGCGCTACTGCTGTTTATTTTGTGACTGTTTTCATTATAATAGTGTGTTGTTTGGACACTCTCCCTTGTAGTTCTGATATTCATGCATGACAGATGCTTGTTATAATCTGTAGTCAGACCTTGACATATTACAGTATGGAAAACAATGGTTAACACAGCATTGCTATTCATGGACCAGATCCTGGGGCATGGAACATTTCCTATAGCCATAATGCCTGCAGAAATCAGCTACAACTGTTTATGGTTGTATTCCCACCTGTGGGTTTATGTAGGGTTGGATTCCTGTCCTTTGCCGTGATTGGTCTAATTTGGATATGCTGATCTGAGCTAAGCAACAGGCAAACCCACTTGGCTGAGATAAGCATTGTTTACAGAGGATGGTACTAAGCACTAATTACCAGTGTGCAAAGCAAATCCACTTAGCTGCACTAATTATTGCTTAGCATACATATTTGAGCAATGCTTACTCTAGCTAAGCATAGCTGGGCAGAATTTAGCACTGTTCGGCTTTAATTTTATGGACCATCAAGATTGTGGGGTTGATTCTTTCTTAATGACACATCTGTACTACACTGACAACTCACGTTTGGACCTGCTACACTATTGGTTAACAAATATATATTATCACTACTATGTATTTCTAGGTAAATATATTTTTGGTGCTGTTTTCACAAATAAAAAGGTATGGCCGGAATTGAGGCTCAAACCATGAACCACTGCATGTAATGCAAATGCTCTAACCACTACATTATTGCACTTGGAGTATTTTGACTGTCCCGTTCTATTTAGCTCATTTGAATATTTAAGCTATGCTATGCATAGCTGTGTGATGCACACACCAGTGCAACTATGCTTAAACTTTATTGGGGATAAAAAATAAAAAGTGTAAAATTAATCTTAGTAATTTAGAAACTACCAGGATAATTCCTTTTGTGATATGGGATATTTTTTGAGTGATATTCCTTATGCATCTCTGATGTATGTCAATATTTTGTGACTTCATTTGCTTGATGGGAGCAGATTTTATGAGGGAACAGCCACAACTCTGGACAACTCTGGACATTCTGCGAACATCACGCTGGTTGTGAGCTATGTTGTCGGGAGATGTATTGGTCTTGTTTTCCTACTAACAGTGTCCGCTTGCTTTGCAATTGCCTGCATATTCATGAGGGAGTGCTGCTGTCTACACTTGATGGTGATGAGACACGAACAAGTGCAGGGAGCGTGTCTGAGCAATGCTCAGAGAGTACACATGCCCCCTGTGCTTGTTCTTGTTTTGTGGACATCTAGTGTAGACAGCAGTGTGCCCTCATAAATATGCAGGGCACGCTGCTGTCCTGGACAGCCACGGAATGCTCCGTGCAAGAATAACACTATTCTTGGGTGGAGCTTGATGAATCCCAGAGAAGGGTAGAGTTGTTTGAATATTTAATTATGATGGCATGCTTTTTTTCCAGTGTGGAGATCATTTAAAAAGATATTAAACAGTATACAGTCCTAGGACTGACCATTGAGGAACAACCATTTTACAGCTTGTTGCCGATTTGATAGGTAACACTGAAACCATAAACAGTATGAGTGATCAAGTCCTAAAGAAAAGAGTTTGGTTAGTAATTTTTGATGAAAATTATATCAAAGGCTTTTGATTTGTCTATGAAAAGAGAAGAGCCAAGCTTACTTGTATTTCTGTGAAAGTGTATGGTGTTAATTAAACTGAGGAAGACAGTGTCTGTGCTATGGTAGGAATGGACACCAGGATGAATTTTAGAAAGACGTTTATTGCTGCTAACTTAATTGAGCATGGATACATTATTTAAAAACTTTTGATAGATGAGATAGGATATGTATAGGGCTATAGTTGGAAAATTCAGTGGCATTTCAATTTAACCTTTGTGCAGAGAAATAATATTTTTTTCAGAGTGAGGGACTGTGATGATTGGGTTATCAGGATGGAAATAGGGTAAGGAAGGACATCTGCTGACATTTTATCATATACACCTGGTAGACTATCAATGGCTATGGTGGTAAGATTCAGGTTTAGAAGATATCTTTTAATGTTAGCCATTTGGACAGGTTCAAATTTGAATGAAGGAGAACTGTGTTCAGTACAGATTGGCAGGGTGAACAGAGTAGCAGGTCTTTGCATATGTACCATTTCAACAAAGTGGTTATTGAACTGAGTAGCGAAGCTATCATTAGCACTGTTTGTGTTTGTCAGAGGCATGGTAGTGTGGTTGGGGTGAAATATATTATTATTGTGCTGTTTGTGCTTGTCAAAGGTGTGGTAGCATGGCTGGAGTGGCGTATATTATTATTGTGCTGTTTATGTTTGTCAGAGGTGTGGCAGTGCGGCTGGGGTGGAGTATATTATCATTGTGCTGTGTGTGTTTGTCAGAGGTGTGGTAGTGTGGCTGGGGTGGAGTATATTATTATTGTGCTGTGCATGTTTGTCAGAAATGTGGTAGTGCAGCTGGGGTGGAGTACGTTATTATTGTGCTGTTTGTGTTTGTCAGAGGTGTGGTAGTGTGGCTGGGGTGGAGTATATTATTATTATTGTGCTGTGTGTGTTTGACAGAGGTATGGTAGACTGGCTGGGGTGGAGTTTATTATTATTGTGCTGTGTGTGTTTGTCAGAAATGTGGTAGTGCGGCTGGGGTGGAGTACATTATTATTGTGCTGTTTGTGTTCTTCAGAGGTGCGGTAGTGTGGCTGGGGTGGAGTATATTATTATTGTGTTGTATGTGTTTGTCAGAGGTGTTGTAGTGCGGCTGGGGTGGAGCATATTATTGTGCTGTATGTGTTTGTCAGAGGTGCGGTAGTGTGGCTGGATTGGAGTATATTATTATTGTGCTGTGTGTGTTTGTCAGAGGTGTGGTAGTGCTGCTGGGGTGGAGTATATTATTATTGTGCTGTGTGTGCTTGTCAGAGGTGTGGTAGTACAGCTGGGATGGAGTATATTATTATTGTGCTGTTTGTGTTCATCAGAGGTGCGGTAGTGTGGCTGGGGTGGAGTATATTATTATTGTGCTGTGTGTGTTTGTCAGAAGTGTGGCAGTGTGGCTGGGGTAGAGTATATTATTACTGTGGTGCAGAATAGTTTGGCAATTGTTTTGATAGTCATACTGAAGACTGGCATGATAAGATTGTTTGCCTGATTAAATTTGTTTTCTTAAAACATTTTCTGAGTTGTCTATGAAACTAAAGTAAAATCAAAAAATACCCAAAGTATCTGAAGGTGCTCAGTTCAACAATAAAAATGATAAATGTAAATAAAACTGAGTATCCACCAAGGCTTGCAGCATACAGAACGTTATTACAGGAAACAGGATAAGCGCTTTCACACCGGATGGTGCTTCATCAGATCCATGAAAACAACTACTAGTCAACCATATTTATATCAATATAAATCTGTTAAACAATTAAACAATTAAAGTCATTGATGTGACCTGAGTTTTTTTAATAAAGGTTTTAAAGGGACTACAGCATTTATACCAGGAGGCTTATCTGCCTGCAATTTAATGATCCATTTAGTCTCTGCTAGTTCCAACCTATTGTTATAGTCTCCCCTTCTTGGGCCCATTGGTATCAATTCCAAGACCATAAACTCAAATAGGTGATCTGGGTATAAAGAAATATGCTTAGCAAGTGCATTGGATAAATTTTTATGCCTGATGTCACCTTGATGTTGCAGAATGCATTCTTTCAGCATTCTTAAGGTCTTCCCAACGTAGAACTCGGTGCAGTGCCTACATCTGGCTAAATAAACCAGTCCCTTAGATTTACAGTCTGCATAAAATCTAGCTTTAAAAGCAACATTTAAACTAGCATGCTTAAATTCACAATCCTTGCAGATAAAGACACTGACTTTACAAGCCCTACATGGAAAAGTGCCTAATCTATTGGAAGTCACTGGCAAAGAAGTAGAAGATTTAAAACACAATTGTCTTTATAAAGATAAATTATTTTTAAACGTAAATAGTGGTTTATTACCTACTATGTTACTAACTTTCTCATCTGATAATAAAATATGCCAGTGCTTACTAATTAAGTCACAAATATGATGAATATTATTTCCATATGTTAAAGGTAACCTAAGGTGCATGTTATCATTCCTACTTCGTCTGTCCCCCATATGCAAAACTACACCTATCCTATTAAAGTAGGGTTTCCCTCTAGTTTCACGTAATAAGTTTGTTTCCTTACATATTTTTCCATGTTATCCTTCTTTTACTCTCTCATCACTAAATCTCCTAATTCAGATGCAGCTGCGGAATATTCACTATCTTGTGTGTTTAATCTAGACATACGTAAAAAATTTCCTTTGGCAATATTATTAAAAATATGCTTGGGGTCAATGCTCTTCTGGTGCAATAAAGCATTTTTCTTCATGATTTTCTAAAAAGAAAACTCTGGAGGGAGCATTAATTAATGTTATCTTAGTATCTCGAAAATCTATAGAATCCTGAGAATTTTTCATCGCAAATCTAAAACATTCACTACTTGATTCCTGATAATGCACAAATTCAATTATAGCATCAGCTGCACCCTGCCATAAGATGAAAACATCATCTGCAAACTTTTTATAATATAAAAGATGTTCGGAAAATGCATGGTTGGATAGGACCACCCTGGCTTCCCAGTCTGCCAGTACCAGATTGACATAACTGGTCGCACAGGGGGTCCCCATCGCAATGCCCTTCTTCTGCCTGCAAACAGTATCTCTAAATAAAATACATTATTATCCAAGACAATCTCCATTGACCATAGACCATAAGCTGATTTGTGTTTTACTACAGTCTCATTCTTTCCAGGCATTAGCTCTTTGTGACATAAATTGTTTAGTTTGTTAACTAAGGTGCAGGGTTTGATTTAATTCTGTTTTATGAACTGGAGCAAGATTTTTTAGAATGTTTAGAAATTTGGATTGACCTAAGTGTCTGCTTCATCTAGAGGCACAGCCTTAAGTTAGGTCCAATTGATAAGGGATAGGTGAGACATAAAGGTGTCCTAGTTAATTGAAGTAAAATTGTGCACTTGGTTTTATAGGACTGTTTTGTTAACATTGCTATTGTGTCATACTATAAAAGATGCAATATGATCACTAATTATATCTGGAAGACAACCTTATGTTCATATATTGGTTGGCTGAGAGGAGAGGATCCATCTACTTTTATTGAGTCTGCTGAGAGGGGTGATTATCTGAGTGAAACTGTAAAGATTTATAGTGTTTGTAGGTGAGTCTGACTTGGTAACTTTCCCCTCAGTGTTTAGAATACCCAGAATAAAGGTTCTGTGGTAGATTTTTTTTTAATATATGGCTACTATGCAAGTTATTTTATGCTTATTTATTTTTAAAAGTTAGAGTTAAAACTCTACTAACATGCCATCACAGTCAGCCTAATAAAAAACACCTAAAAGACACACTGTGTGCATGTTTACAGGAAATGATGCTATACTATAAGCATACCTGTACTGCCTGTGCTTGTCACTGTGACTGTAGTATGTCATACTGTATTAGTTTGTAGAACAGCGAGACAGTGACAGGATATCCTGTTGAAGATGTTATCACACCTGCTGGAAGGCTGTGCAAGATGTTATTATTTTATCTGATTGAATATTGTCTGCTTGATAGCTAAATACGTCACCAGGTATAGTCATGCGGACCTCTCTGCTATGTGCACTTCTTGTCCCCCCCTCGTCATTTCCCATACCTATATTTAGGTGTCGAGTCTTATGTACCACAAGTTAAAGCATGCCATTCTTGCTATGTGCTGTTCAGTGCATTTTTGTAGTATTAAACTGTCCTGAATAAGGGTTTATTATTATTATATTAAAATGTTACTTGTTTTATGAGTCATGAGTGCACGTTTCTTTATTTCAGGCCTATAAAACCAATATGGGGCTATGCTAAGGACTTATCTGCCAGCAGAGCTTTGTCTTTTACATCAAGCCTGGGCTTTCCTATCACTAGAATACTCGTGTGTGCACATAGTGACATCTGTTCCACTACTGCCCTCCAGATGTTGTACCTTTGTATACAATGCTTACATACATGCACTGTGCATGCCATGGTATGCTCATGTTAGTACTCATCAGTCGTAAAAAATAAATATCTCTGGCTGTCTTTGTGAAGTGTGTTTCTATATGCACAATTCACAGCTGTTTTCATCTATCCATAGCTGCTCTCAATACAGTTCACAACAGTGTTTCTCCATCTGATTGCTCAACATTTGTAAATTAAAGTAGCAGGATGAAAAAGTATTTTGGGACCATTTATAGACTTCAATAAAAAAAGAAAGTAGTTGTGAAATATTACACGTCTATATAACATAGAGTTTGTCTTGTAAGCATAAAAATAAACAGAACTGGGTCAAAGACTGAAAGCATCTATTGACAAGGAACCAGGGTTACTGTCATTGGAATAAAATGTTTCCTCTGATCTTGTGCATGTCAGTTGTACGACTTTCAGAACTGTTTTTATTCCCTCTCTTTCTTTTTATTTGGTTAGCTTGCTTATGTTTATCCTTGGATATATGTGGTACACATCTCATTTTGTTTCGACACCAAGGCGCAATATAACTTTCACAGGAATAAATATGCTTCATTCTGTAAAATAGAAAAACAAATTCTATTAGTTTCTTTTTAGTTCAATAAAAATACAAAGCAAAATAATCTATTTTCAAATTTTCATAAATATTTTTAGGGAGAGGAGGTTCTATGGTCCAACAAAGGCCTAAATATAGTGCATTCTGTCCCCTCTCATAATTTATGTTTAACCAGGTAATCCTACTGGACAAATGTTCCATTTTCAGGTGTCACCCAAAAGCACTGTCTGATTAAATGAGTTGCTCAGAGGTGCATAGGAAGCAAAACATTGTGAAAGGAATAAAACTCTGTACCCTTGGCACAGAAAACAGCTCAGAACTTTAGTCTCCTATTCTAACTTCCAGAAGGATGTATTAAGGTCCTAAATGGGGGAAAAATAAACATATGGTAGAAACAACTTAGTAATAAAAAGTCTTTAGAACAGCATGTTAAAAGCAAAGCAGACCAATTTATACAAAACACATATTTAGAAAAGAAGGAATGGCAGTATCAAAAGTAAGCTGCAGTCTGGGATAGTACCAAATTAGTACAAACTGAGCAATTATTCTAAAAAAAAAAAAACACATGTGACTAGGGTTATAGAATGCCTGCATTCACTCAAAATGGAAGATTATTTATAGCTCACAGCAAATATACATTGAATTTTTGTTGCAACATTTATGTGAAGTTAAGAGTTCTGAATAGGCATCAGTCTGTAGTCCTGAATAGGGGTTCCTCTGTCTCTCTTCATATATAGTGTGACTTGAAACAAGAATTTATCCAAATAAGTACTCATGGGTCACTCCCTGAAAAGAGATATCTGTACCTAGCAAGTCCTGCCTGATTAACAAATGAAAATAATCAACCAATAAACAAATGACCAAGTAAATAATTGCCTCTCACATGGAGTCACATCTCATTGAAGACTGACTGAATAAATATACTATGTCAAAAGACTAGCAAAATGGTAAAATTCTGTACAACATACCATAAAAGCAGAAACTAGATGAACTAAAATTCATGCTCTTAAGCAAGGCAGGGGATTCAGAAAGGGGTAACATTTTGAAGTAGCTCTGAACAGATGGAAAAATAGAACGGTTCCTTAACAGCTTTCAGAAAAGGTAATGCATAAGAACAATATGGGATTACTGAAATGCAAGCAGCTGATAGTTCGGTGGCAATGATAGGAAATTATATAAAACATGATGACATATGTGAGGAATCTCCTTTCTGAGAACACACACCCAGAAATTATGACAAAAGTTGCTGCTGCCCAGTAATTAAGAGGGATAAATCTTTGAGTTTAACTCAGATGACATTGGTTTGACTAGCAGCTTAAATGATGGAAGGGCTAAGATGAGCGAAGATGGAAGCAAGCGGTTATTGTCACTTCATAAATCATAGCAGGAAGGTAGCAGCTTGCCCACTGTGCCACTTATCCCAAGTGGAGTAAGAGATACTACAAGTAGCAGCTACTGTGTGGGTGATGTGTGCTGCATGTAAGCCAGAGTTTCCTGTTGGGGGTCATGGATTTGTGCAGATGGGGCTGTCTTATAGCAGCAGCACTAGCATAGTAACCGGCCTCCACTGCGAGGAAGTTAGGTAGGGAGGGGGACACACATGACTGATAGGCTGGCCCACCCCACACCTTTATAGGAGGAGTAAATGGGCCACTGAGGCTCAGTCAAAGGGATAAATAGTCCTGGCTCTCACTCTACCTCAGAGTGGGCCAAAATGGTTCTAGAATGGGAGCCATTTGAAAGATCATGCTGTTGGAAGTAACAATAAAAGAAATGATGTGAAAAGTCAAGAATGTGTGATCATGTAAAAGGAAAGCAATATGTCCTTATGAGAATCTATGCTTTTGGTTAATAAAACCTATATGGTCTTTTGAGCTTTTAGAAGAATGAAAATTAACTGACTAAGGTAATCTAAATAAGGAAAGTCTAATGTCTATGTATTGCATGGAGGATTTGAGAAAAGGGTAGCTACATCCCTTCATCCAGCAATGTATCTCATAAACTGGAATTGCAGTTAACCGTCAGAAACATTTTAAGCCAAAGAAAATGTACTTCATTTACTTCTTATCTTTTTATTTTCATTTTATGCCATTTTACATCAACAGCATCCTTACATCAAGTGCCTAGAATGTGAAAGCTGTGATCCAGCTGAAGCATGAAACTCATTAATTGGAATTCAAGCAGTAAAGAAGTACCAATCATGTTACTCATTCAGATAAGTAAAATGTAAATACTAACAAATTACAAAAAAGAACATCTGTGTCTCAAGTCAACAATTGTCTTAAATGCATCTAAAGTAGAAAGAGTGGCTTAAATCAATAGTGTAGTTTGGCTGCTGTTATTTCAGGCAGCATTCTATTGTCTTTGCTAAATAATCTTGGTATTTTCTCAGCTGGTAAATGATCATATTTCTGACTTGGTTGATTCCTTAATAAACAAAGAGTCATTTACCTGACTGAATCCCATTATGTATTACAAATTTAAATACTTGGAAAGCAAGTCTTATTGGTACTAAGTTATTATTTGAAATAAGTAAGAGTCATTGACAGGGTACAGGCTGATAATGGGAATTACCTCGCTCATGTAACCCACGACAGCCAATAAATTACTTACATTAAGCATTTAATAAACATTTTGCTGGCAATTTCATCAAGTTGCCAGTATAATAAGATAGGGTTCAAATAGAAATGCAGGCAGCATGAACTCAGGTTCTGTGAGAAACAAGCAGGCAAATGTCATATAATCTCATTTGAAATACTTATACAAGACAAGTAGAATAAACACATTTCTCTGGCTATAAAAAAAATCAAATTGGATATTTTATTTTAATGACCACTGGACATTATTATTCTGAAATAAAATGTATGCATATTTCCTGTATAAGTGAAATGCAGATGATTTCCTTTTATAGTAAAGATTACCATTCAGATTATAGTCAGAGCAGCTGTCAACTGTATACTTGCAAATATTGCCTATTATGACACAAACTTATCAACTAGTAGAAAAATAACTCTGTGTATTTCATTGCTTTATACATTAAAAGGAAGCAGATCTGTTTAATATTTCCCAAGCTATATAGTTTATTGATGGCATAGTCAGTATAAACTCTCACCATCGTAATACTTAAAGTTTACAAATAGGTGCTTTGATTGGATAACAAATTTATTCAGAAGCCAATACTTTTTGCACTACAGTGTAGCAAGCTGATCTTGGAGATTGTCATGATTATCGGAGCTGCTAAATCTATTTTGTTAAGGTTGTATCTGAACTGAGGCTCTGTGCTAGTACTGTTAAGTGCATATTTTATTCTCCCTGTACATTTCTGGTTATATCCATTCCACTTCATCCCAGGATCTTTTGCTGGTTGTATTCTTGATTTCCTTCACCAGATGGATGTTTCTTTCCTTGTATAACCTCCATGACTGTCCCCCATTTCATACTGTCTGACCTGGGTCCTATAGAGTGGCTGCATTATCTCCTTGCTTCTGAAGTCTATCCAGTTTAGCTCCATGATAGTGCATTCCACCATTATTTCCTGCTGTCACTGACCTCTCACTCCTTGTGGTTCAGTCTTGATGTGATCAGCACTTTCATATTCTTGTCTTGCTCTATTTGGAATATTTCCCTTTCTGTCACACTCCACACCAGGGTGAAAGTGCAATATCTTAGAGATGTTTGCTCTGAACTTCATTTTTTACCTTTTTGCCTATTGTATCTGCCTTTTCATATCCTGCCCTAGATGTTTTCCTACTCATTAACTATTCTGTCTACATTAGTGACATCAGCAAAGACGGTGATCCTCCTTTTTGTTCCCTTAGATATACTTCAGACAAGCATATGCATTCCACCTACATCTGTAACTGCAGCAATGAGGCTGATCCTCCATTCTATTCCCTTAGATATGCCTCAGGAAAATACACTAACGAGTACTTCTACAGTACTCCACTGCCTAAATACTGACATCTCACCAGAACCCTCCAACCATGCTGCAATACAGTTGCTCATTCTTAGTGCTAGTCCCATAATTTATAGTATTCCTTTAAGATGTCTGTTGGTACTCTGTCTTGTCAGTTTTGCCTGTAATCCAGCAATAAACCTGGATCACATAGAATCATAGGAAGTTACTAGGCTAATGGCCCTTGGGCCTTTACAAGCCTAGCCCAATTCTACCCTTATTTCCACGATTAGCACCTATTGCTCCTGTCCAAGAGAGACATAGGTGGAACCACCAGATGCTATTTGAAATATACTTCTTTCACACCATGAGCCTGTACTGATTTGGAAACTGTTGCCCTGCAGAAGTAGGGCAAATATTCGCCATAGAATTCTCTCTGTGCCTCTTCCTGCTATTGGTGTTCAGTTAACAGGCAGGTTTTTATGTGGGTAAAACAACAACAGTTTAGGGAACGTATTTTGGAACAAACTAGCCATCTTCATAATAATGTAATCACTAATGCCCTAGCTAACCATGCTTTTCTTTGTATGAGACATACGTTTTCTTTCAGGGCTCTATAATTAGTTTTACACAATGTAAGGGGTGGTGACTTTAAGAATTATATTAAGAAGGTAGAACTTAAATGGGTTGTAGCCCTGCAAGCACATAGGATACTGGGTCTTAACTCCAGCCTACCATTGAGAACTATTGTGAAAGAGAGGCGGTAACTTTTTCAGATTTTTATTGGTGTGTTTTAATTGGTATAATTTTATTGGTCTCTGTGTTATATATTGATTGTTCTGTTGTGGCTTTTTTTTTCTTTTTTTGATCTGCAGAAGTGTAACCCCATGAAAACGCTCACCATTAACCCTACTATATTTCTATTCTGATGTGGTGGTTTCTCTGCTTTGATTTTTATTTTTTCTGCAGCTGTGGCAGACCTACCTTTAATAGTAAGGTGCTTACTTTTTATTCATCCTTTAAATGTAAGCAGGTGCTTGGGAGATGAAACATTTAGAAGCATGGGCCTTGGAGATGAACCTTTTACCAGCTGCCTGTGTCCATTAGAGACACAGGTGCAAAACCAGAAATGAATTCTCTGTTCTCCACCCAGTTGTCAAAGTTACATTTGCCATGGGTTATGGAAGGACTCTGCTTCCCATGGATGGGGAGACTGTCCCAGAGAAGGCATAGTCTCTAAGATATGCATCTGCCTCTCCAGCAGGTGATTTTTTCTAGCATAGGCAAGGTTTAAGTCTTTAGAATGGGAAATTCAGATGCTGTTTGTTTTGTAGATATGTTGAAGGTCCATCAGCGTGAGATCTGACGATGCCTTGCATGCCAGTCATAGATCTCCCCTCAACAGTCTGTAGGATACAGAATACATAGATAGGGCATTGAAATCATCTGTATATGACATTTTACTTATGCTCTACATTCTTTTAGTGAGGAACGTCTATGAACATTTCATTTTTTGGATGTGCTTGGTTTGGTACATACCAAATGGCCATTGTACTCAAAGATAAGTCTGATGAATACTGAATGTAATGGATCAATGACCTCCTTGGACCAAAATGCCATACCTTTGTTTATACGTTGCACAACATGGAATTATTTCCTCATTACAGCAGAAACATGATGGTCAAAGACAAGATTGTTGTCCATTTGTGTCCTCAGTTCCCTGACTACTTGGTCAACTCTTAGAGGTATGTTGCCAACATGATAGTTACCAGGGATGAATGACTTTCTGAAGGCAATAGTTTGCATTTATTTGCACTTAGATTTAGTCCATGGCTCTGGTACATGTTATTTGTCTGTGTCAGCCCTTCCTAGAGAACATAAGTTTCAGTGGGGATTCTAAGACTGTTCCTAATTTGCAATCATCTCCCAATTTGGTCAGACAGAAGCCCTTGTCATTGGCCTTAACTTCACAGAAGTAAATGGCAAAAAGGAATGCTCCAAGGACCAATCCCTGGGGGACCCCACATGTGACTGTTCTGTTTGTACAGGTAGACTCTCAATTATTACTTCCTGGGTCCTATCTGTGAGCCAACTGGCTATCCACTGGATGACATAAGGGTTTATTCCTAACCTCTTGAATTTGTCAACAATTCCAAATGCGCTGGTCAGGTCACAGTAGACAGTGTAAACCATCTTGACCTCATCCATTGCTTTGGTGACCTTCTCAAATAAGTCCACCAAGTTGAGTAGGCATGACCTGCCCTTGACAAAACCAAACTGGGTTGGGTCTAGTCTCTGGAGAGTTTCAGAGTTATTACTGATCATTTGCATGATAATTATATTTATGGCTTTATGTATGAGACTAGCGAGACTTAATGGGTCTATAGTTTCCAGGATCTGTAGATGATCTGCCTTTATGAAGAGGGATGACTGTTGTTTGTTTGGAAGATGTGGTTAAATAGTGATTCCAGAGGGCATAATAGGCCATATGTCATGCTATTTAGAAGGTATTCTGGGATATTGTCTGTGCCTATCAATGCAGTGTTCTTGGCCTTAGAGAGTGCATTGTGGACCTGTTCCCTAGTGATAGTAGTGGGAATTATATTTGTTAGTAATTCCTGATGGAAAATTGAGGGGGAGAGAGAGGGAAAGTTAGAGGTGAATTTGTCTGCCAGTAGGTTTGGTATATCTTCTGGCTTAGTATAGGTGGCTCTATTAACAAAAGCTTTGGGCACAATTGTATATTGCCTTTGAAGTTGCAAACTTGAGGTTGTCCTTGGCCTAGGAGGACACATGTATCTCAAATGTGGCTTTGGCAGACTTTATAGAGACTCTCATATAACTGATTCCATGTATCTTTGCACTTTGTACATACAAAAGGATGAAACAATTCTGGGGTATTATTTAATTTTTGCATTACTAATAGTAACATTTTATACTTTACAGTTATATTTTTTAAGAACAACTCATGTTTATTGAAATCACAATAGTACAATATAATCTCCATATTTTTACAATTTAACTCAGACTCATAAACATCACTGTATCAAATCACTATTAAGAATGCTGAAGATAAACATTCATAATTTTACCTGCAAATAACAAACAATAAAACAAATTATAAATAGATTTAACATGTCAGGAGACTCTGCACACCTATCTTTTGGATTAGCATTAAATAATAGGATTAAGTCTAATGAACATCTCTATCCCAATTCCTTACATTTAAAACTTTCCCTTTGTAACCAACCCTTCATTTTTCAAGATGTTTGTTTTGACATTTTCCTTTTAATCTTTTATTTTCTGGGAGAACATTTTCTACTCTAATATCAAGGAGGTCTCTACATTTCTACTTCATTATGATTGCTTTTTTAGAAACAGTTATGATGACTAAAAACATAGCTGACTGAGTTGGAACTAAATCTAGTGGCATATCATCATTTAATAAGAGCAAGGTTTTAGTTAGTGATATTTTCCTGCATACTATCTACTTAATCAAGATCATGGAATTGCACACAGGAAATGGTTCTCTATAGAAAACAGAAGTCATCATTACATTCCTTTGTGTTTTTTGCTTCTGGGAATTGATTCTCGAAGAATTTCACTATGGCAACGTATAGAGGAGCCTAAATCATTTAAATCTTGCTCCCCTTTTTCTATTCCACTGCTAATTGATTTTGTTTCTATTTTTTAATTCCTTTATAATATGTGATCACACTACAGTGAAGAAAAGCGTAAATTCCCCGATCCTCACTGTATCTCAATCTCCATTCAAAAGCTTCAAGTTTTCAAAAACTCGATCATATGATCTCAACCATATGAATTTCGAGTTTTTGAAAACTCGATCTACTGATAGTGATCCTTTATACAGGCAGTCCCCGGGTTATAGACATCCGACATGTAGACAACCCGTAGATACGAACGGGCTGCACAATGTCAGAATTAATGTGAAAATAAATAAAAATCCTTAAAGTTTAACAAATCTTACATTGAAAATGAAGAATTATCTTGTACTTTCCTTTTCCCCATTTTCCCCATTTGTGAAGCTGCTTGCATGTCTTGTTAGAGCAGTTACTTCTGCCTTCATGGAGAACAAGATATCCAATTGGTTAAGAGATTGCTGTGTTGGCGATCTGGTTAAGACAGCTGTCTTGTACAATACAGTACTGAAGTCACTGTACTGTACAGTAGAATGGGCAAATGACATTGCAGCTCACTAGGGTCTAGGTGACAGAAGGAGGTCTGGCAGAGGTCTGAAAGTACAGGGAAAAGTGGAAAACATTCGCATGTGATGCTTGTAGTAGATAAATGTGAAATAAAGCTTAAAAAGAGGTACGTTTTAGCATTTTTGTTTTGTTTGGAATGTTCTACTGTACTCTATTCCATTTTTATGTACTATTACGTAGTGTTATTACACTGTACGTACCTTATTATTATTATTACAGTATACAGTGTTATGTTTAAGATTTGTTTTATTTGGAAGTGTTTCTAAAATGTTTATAGGCAAAGAAAAGTAAAATAAATAATAGATTGAGGCAAACGTTTGACTGACATTTAATAACAACCATATGTAAATGTTTCGACTTACTTACAGATTTGACTTAAGGACAGACTAAAAAACAGATCTCATCCTTAACCCACGGACTGCCTGTATATATCTCTACATATCTGTATACATTGATCAATCTCTCTCTCTCTCTCTCTCTGGCACATTTTAAATACTGCTCATATAAACTTAGAAAGTTGCTAGAATAAAGGACATTGGGCATTGTGTTACCATGCATTTTCAGAAGGATATGAAGTTGTTGTTATGTCTTTCGGCTTTTCCCGGTTAGGAGTCACACAGCGGAACTCAGGTCCGCTGATGATTGGCAGTAGATCTTTATGTGCCGAGTTGCCAGCTCTGATGCGCAACCTTCAATGAAGGTACGCCCATTCACGCATGTCTCCACACAGAAGATGCTCTAGCTGAGAATCAAACAGGACAACGTCATACTGTGAGGCGACAACGCTACCGCAGCACCACTACTGCAGTCAGAAGGATATGAAGTCTGAAACTCAAATTCCTGTCATTTAGTGAATTCAGTCTTCACTGATTTGCCACAAAAATCCAGAAAATAACAAATGTTATGAGGAACAGACCAAAAACATTAGGCAAAAATGTGAACAGTTAAAACATATATTTGTGTGTGTGTGTGTGTGTGTGTGTGTGTGTGTGTGTGTGTGTGTGTGTGTGTGTGTGTGTGTGAGTGTGTGTGTGAGTGTGTCTGTGTGTGTGCGTGTGTGTGCGTGTGTGTGTGTGTGTGTGTGTGTGTGGTTACATGTGTGTGTGTGGTTACAATCAATCCAGTGTTTACAAATCTACTAACCTCTCTTTGTAAAACTACTTTTTTGGGTAGATTGTAGATTTTTCTGCCCATACTAACAGTCCCTTATACTTCAAACTTAGTTCATCTCTATGTTTCTTTAAATAAGCATATTAATAATAGTGAATGATCAGACAGAAGTACTGGCATAACTTCAAATCTGTTTATAAAATTTCACAATGCTGTTAGTATATAACCCTTATCTAATAAACTGCTGTATCAGTTTTGTCTGCAGCAAAAGCAAATTTTGGAAGGGGCTTTTTTAGATTAGCTATATCTCTTTATCCAACACTCGTTATATAGCTCTCCACATATTTCCCAGTTCCTGTAATTCTCATTTCCCTAGGACCTTAATTAACCAGTTTAGTTGATGTTGTCACATTCCACTCTCCAAGACAAATCACTCTACCCTCATTTTATTTATTTATTTATTTTACATTTGTTAACCGGGCTAGTCTAGCTGGATATATTTCCATTTTCAGTAGAGGCCCGGGGAGAAAAGCTCCACATATAGAGATTACAGATTACAGACTGGTAGGACTTAGACAAGGAATATTGTTATCCAAACAAGAGTAGGAGTTAAAAATTTCTAGACAATCTAAATGCAATCATAATGAATATTATTACATAGTTTAAAAACAAGGAAACAAAAAATTGAAAGACCAAGGACAGAGAAATGTACATTGTTACCAAAAGGAAAGGAGTTTAACTATCTGGATAATCTAAAATAACATCATATTGAACATTTTTGCTTAAGTTTAACAGCAGGTGAAGAAAGTGGAAGACCAAGGAGGAGAGAGAGACAACAATAGAGAGAGAGATTAGAGATACAGGTATATAGGAAAAGAGTCATAGCCAAATAGGGAGGAGAGAAATATGAGAGAGGTATGTAGGGTGGAGGGAAGCTAAGGGGAGAAATGAGGAGGCACAACAGAAGGGAGAGAAAAGAGGGTTGAGGGGGGAAACAACATTTAGTCAGGATTAGAGCAGGGACACATCCAGTGGCTTTTGAGGTATGTTCTGAGTTTTTGTTTAAACAGAAAAGTAGTTGGAATGGAAGTAAGTTCGGTAGGAAGTTGGTTCCAGTGTTTACCGATGGAGTTTGAGAAGAGGGAGTCACCAGCTAGGTTATTAGATTTGGTTAGGGTAACTAGCAGTTTGCTAGATGAGCGGAGTGAGTTTAGATTAGCATATGGGGTTAAGAGGTTAGAAAGTACAGGTGTGTTAAGAGATTGGTAGAAAGCTCTTTGGACAAATGTAAGTTGGGAAAGAAGTAACATGTTTGACAGTTCAAGCCAGTTCAGTTGCTGCAGATTCAGACAGTGGTGAGTTCTGAAAGGTTTCCCAGTAACAAATCTAGCTATGTTATTGTAGGTAGTAGACAGTTTGGAAAGATTGTTTTTCTTGAGGTTAGTATAGATGGGAGAAGCGTAGAGAAGAGTGGAAATGAGATGAGAGTGGGCAAGAGTAGTTTTGGCTGGGGAGGTTAAGAAAGTCTTAATTCTATAGAGAGAGCCGAGTTTCCTATTTACACATTTAATGGTGTTGTTGATATGACAGTCAAAGGTAAGATTGTTGTCAATTGTGACACCTAACAGCTTGGTAGTAGGGTCGGGTGTTATAATGGTTCCATTGTTAGATAAGATAGTGAAATCTAAAGCTGGGGATCTGGTAGTAGGCTTAAAGAGTAAAAGTTTGGTTTTTTTTGCGTTTAGGAGTAGGCAACGATTTAAGAACCAAGTTTCAACTTTTGAAAATACAGTTTGAGTATTTGTTTGAAGTTCAGAAATGGATTTAGCAGAGCAAATTATTGTGGGATCATCAGCATATTGTATACAAGTAGCCTGGGGAATAGCTACTTGTAGGTCATTTATAAAGAGGGAGAAAAGAAGGGGTCCAAGGATAGAGCCTTGGGGGACTCCGAGTGAGATTGGGAGAAGAGATGAGAGTTCCTTATTCCAGAGGACGGCCTGTTTCCTGTTAGTGAGATAGGAACTAAACCAGTGGACAGCGTTAGGTTCTAAGGAAAGAGATTCGAGAATTTTTAAGAGGAGAGAGTGGTTGACCATGTCAAAGGCCTTGGACAGGTCAATAAAGAGAGCTGAAGATAGGATGTTATTATTGCGATTTTTGTTAATAAAGTCTGTGAAGGAGAGGAGAGCGGTGGTTGTGCTATGAAAAGGCCTAAAGCCATGTTGACAGTTTGTAAGAATGTTGTTTTTATTAAGTGGTTCATTAACTGATGGTGAACACATTTTCCATGATCTTTGCTAGTGGGGATAAGAGAGCTATGGGTCTATAATTAGAATAGTCATAGGAGTTCCCTCCTTTATGTAAGGGTATAATGTGAGAGATTTTCCAGATATCAGGTATGGTTTCTTCATTAACAGTTCTATTAATGAGAATGGATATAGGATAGGCTATTTCAGAGGCTGCTTTCTGAAGGAATTCAGATGGCAGTTGGTCAGCTGAGGGGGAGCAAGGTTTGAGTTTGTGGATACATTTCAGAATAAAGGAAGTAGGGATGGGTTGTAGCCTAAAGGTTGGTAGTTTGAGGGATGGAAGGTCAGGGATATTAGTGTTGTCACTAGAGAGATGAGAGGCCAAGGAATTAATAGTATCAATAAAGAATGAGTTGAAGGTATTGGCTGTATCAAGGGCGGAATACTTTTCAGACCTGGAAGGGGATGGAGTGGTAGTCTGTCCTGGGTGAAGAAGTTTATTTAGGGTTGACCAGAATTTTTGAGGGTTATTGTGATTTGCTTGCTGGAGATTACTATAATAACTCCTTTTATCAGAGAAGATAGCTTTTTTGGTAGTGTTTCTTAGGTGCCTAAATGTCTGATGGTTTATTGGAGATTTGCTAGTTCGCCATTTCGTCCAGGATTTGTTTCTAAGTAACATTTTTTGTCTTGTATCTTTAGATAGCCAAGGGGCAGGTTTAGATTTAATTCGGATGGAGCGTTTTGGAGCATGATTATCTAGAATTGTTAGGAATGTGGTATTGAAGTAAAGGACAGCTTCTTCAAGAGGAAGTGTCTTTAGAGGATTCCAGTTGCAGGCATTTAGTTCACTTTTAAATTGAATAGGGTTGAATCGTTTGAGATCGCGGAGGGTCCTATAGATGGGAGTATTGTTAGCGGCGTTTTTTTGTCTTAGAATGTAGGTTAGTTTGTGATCACTAAAGTCATCGGGTAAAGGTCCAGATTGATATTTTAGAAGTGGTTTGTTAACGAGAATCCAGTCAAGAATACTTTCTTTGTTGTTGAGTGGTTGAACTAGAATCTTCCTAAAGCCAAGGGGAAGGGAGGTTGAATAAGTAGTTAATTTATTGCCTTCGTGATAGACTTTCATAGCTACATACTTCCTTTCGACATCCATCATTTTTTTTCATGAATTTTAAAGAGGCAATCATCTACGACCAAAAATATAACACTCCTTCATCAGCCTTACCCAACTGATGAAAAACTACAATGCCTCCATCTTGCTTTCAACTGACCTTTATAATCAGTGACACCTGAATGAGACTCATGCTAGGCACAAATATCTGGTGTCAATGAATTAATATACTGGAGCACTCTTCTTTTTTCGCTATATTGGTTAACACATTTATGCTTCAAGAAATAATTCTTAAGTTTTTCATTTGAAGTGGAAAAAATAATATGGCATTTCAGCCAAGGCGTTTAATTATACTGCCTTGGAAAACTCATCCTGACCACAAAACTGTTTATATACTTTTTGTTTTCTCTTACAGATTGTACCTCACACTTTTTAATCCCAATTTTAAATCTTACTTTTAGCAGAACCCCACCCCCTTTCAACTTAAAAAATATATTAAAACATGCACAGTAATTTTAAACCAAATAACATACTGCAAATTCACATGTAGTATATCTGTAATTGAAACTACTTGCATTTCAGCAAATCAGCATAATTTGGTTGCATTAGAAGACATAAATAGTGATTGAAATAGCTCAGTTTGCCAAACAGAAACTACTCCCAATATTTAGGTAAGTGAAAAATAGTTAACAGTTTTGCATAGGGTCGTTTGAAACATATCATCTTTCATGTGGGCTAGATTATCATTGTCCCTCATCCCAGTTCAATATATTCCATATAATCTAATTCAAAACTGCTTTCTATCAAATCAGCCAGCTATTAAAACTATCAAATTGAAAAATTGTTGGCTAACATTATAATAGTGTTCCCTGGTCCATGTCCTAGCAAGTTTTTTCAGTTCATGGTACTCTGATCACTGAGACAATATTGATTGAGTTACAGTTCTGGCCCTGATTGGATATTTTTAAACACATGACTCTCCATTAAAAGGAAGCCAGTACAGCCCTACATAGTGGAAAATAAAAACTTATCAACCAGTCATATGTAGCTACATGCTGGTATAATGCCACTGCTTGTACTCAAATATTCTGGCCATTAAGCACATTGCAATGTTTAAATACTTAGTTTAAGCATTAAAATGGCATATTATTTGTTAAAGCCAAGATACTTAAGCTGCATATATAGTACAGACCAAGTAAGTTTATCATTCTTAAACTATCAATTAGTCCTTAGTTGTAGAGCCAGGTGATCTAGTTATATCAGGGACAATTAGAGCATCTGCAGCATGTTTCTGATGGAATTAATTTGCTTATATGGGTGGCCACTTGTCATAGAGGTGTCTTGTTGCTGAGGGGAGCATAGATGGACCTATAGGCCATGCCCAAGCATCATTTTGGTCAACATTCAGAGGTACTCCACAGATGCCTAGATCTGAAAGGGAAAGGAATACTGAAATAGGTTATAAGATAGTAGAATAGAATATGGAATGGATTAATAGCCCTGTAAAATTAGAGAGGGCTATTGTGAAACTGATTAGGATCATAGGATCATATGATCATAGGACTGTAGGAAGTTACTAGACTATTGGCCCTGAGGCCCTTAGAAGCCTAGTCAAGAATTTAGCCCATGTTCCGACAAGTCAGAACCCAATGCCCCTGTCCAGCAGGGACACAGGTGGAATCCCAGGGGTGTATTTTCTGTTCCCCATTCACTTATCCAGGATGCACTTAAAAACGGTTACTAAGGTACTTTACTCTACGTGTAGTGGGAGTCTATTCTACTGAAGGAGGAATCTCTAGAACACAAATTTGTCCCGCCAACAAGTCCTATTGATGTCAAAGACCAGGTTGAGGTCACATGTGTGGGTTACTCAAGTGGAGCTTGACTTTCGGATATGTAGCAGTCCCATCAAGGCGGGGTCTGAGATTGCTTTATTTGCCAGACAGAGGTCTCCTCTGAAAAGTCTGTATGAGACTAAGTAGAGGGGAAGGGCTTTTAGCCTATATGTGTTGGGTAGATGTCTGAGGCCCTGGATTCTCCTGGTGAGGAAATTCTTTGATCTCTCCAGCTGCTGCATGTGCTTTGTGAGGTACATGCCAAAAGGGGCGTTGTACTCAATAATGGGTCTTATAAGGGAAGAATACAGGAATGTTATGACCTCCTTGTCCTTAGATGAGATACTGTCCTAATGAGGTGGACCATGTAGAAAGCTTTCCATACAACAGAGGCGATATGGTGGTCAAAAGTCAGTTTGTATCAACCTGGGTGCCCAAGTCCTTCGTGACTGATTGCATGCTTAGGACCTTGTTATTAATGTGATAATTTGTGGGAATGTCACTCTAACCAAAGGGGATGATGATGCATTTTTGGCATTCAGTTTGAGGCCGTGTTTCTGGCACCAGTCATTTGTTTGGGTGAGACCTTCTTGAAGGATGTCCACATCACTAGGGGTATTGATGACAGTGCCCAGCTTACAGTCATCTGCAAACATGGTCAGCCATAGCCCATGGGCTTTAACCTGCACCTCAGAAAAGTATATCCAAACAAGAGAGGCACCAAGACAGACCCTGGGGTACACCACTCATTACGGGCCTACTGCCTGAGGTGGCTTCCCTTACTTTAACTAGGTAGGTTCTATCAGTGAGCCAGTTTGTTACCCATCTGGTAACATATGGATTGATGCCCAGTTGAGAGAGTTTATCTGTTATACCCGAGTGGGGAATAATATCAAAGGCTTTGGCTAGGTCAAGGTAGGTGGTGTGCACCATCTTGGTGACTGTCTCAAAGAAGTCGACCAAATTTAACAGGCATGGCCTCCCACTGAGGAAACCAAAGTGTGTGGGATCAACTGTTTGAAGGTTGCCAATGTTCTTGCTAATGAGGTCCATGATAATACATTCCATGGCCTTGCAGATCAGACTTGTTAGGCTTATGGGTCTATAATTTCCTGGATCGGTGGATGCTCCACCTTTGTGGAACGGGATGATAGTGGCTGTCCTGCACTTGGCTGGGATGAAGCAGATACTCGGGCTTTGGTTGAATAGGGTGCCTAAGGGTGGTGCATGTTCCTGCCTGAGTTCATGAAGGATGCGGCCTGGGATGTTATTGGGTCCCATTGATGCTGCATTTTTTGCCTTTGAGAGGGCAGTGATGACCTTCATCTTAGAAATAAGGGGAGGGGGCAGTGCTGGTGATGTCCGGATTTGCTGATGGAGGGACATACGGGTGAAGTTTTCACTGAACCCGTCTGCCAGCAGGTTGGCTATATCTACATTTTTTTGTGTATGTGGTGTCCTTGACCACCAGTTCTGAGCAGATTGTTGTGATTATGCTGGTGGACTTAAATATTAGAGAAAAGGAAGCTGTGGAGGTGTACAGGACAGGAGAACAGTGGATAAGATGCATGTGTGCAAAGGAGTGGAGAGTGCAGGATATTTGGTCAAGTCTAGAGTGAAACGGAAATTGAGGAAATGGTGATGGGAAGTGAAACTCATTAGGTGGTAGGAAGGTACACAAGTGAGGGTAAGAAATTCTGATAGAGTCATATAAGGTTTAAATCAAAGCAAGCTATATTTTACTAAGGTGTATGGGATCCCTGAGGAGACCAATGCATATGAAGTATTTAACTCATTCACTCCAATGGAGCTCAGGAAGTTTGCACTGTAACTTCCAATGGGTGGAACCTAAACCTTTTGACAGAATCAAATTATGTCCTCACATTTCAAGCAAATGTTCATGTCTCTGGAACCATAAAGATTATAAAAGAAGTATAAACATCAAAATCCAAAATGCAGAACTAATACTGGCTCACCTCCAGCTAAACTAACATAAATATATCTGCATTGCCTCACTGTACATCCACCTAGGAGACAATATCCCAATACTAGAAGAAATCCTCTCTTGGCTTTCAGCCAACATCAACAATAAAACCATAATCATGGGAGATACCAATATTAACTGGTCCTCCATTCAACCCCCCCTCACACTCCCTTAACATCAACCTATACTACTACTCCCAACTCATTAATACCATAACTAGACCAAGCAAAGACTTCTCCAGTGGCAACATCCTAGACTGGATTCTAGTCTCCCACCCCCACTACTACCCAAATAATGGAACAATACCCGACTCCCTCAGCGACCACCTCCCCATTTACGCAAGATGTCTCCCTTCTCCCTTACAAGTCACCCATAATTACATCACTACCCGATGCCATAGGAGATTCAACCCTGAGGCTTTCTCGGCTGCACTAAATTTGCTGAAGTGGTACCCCTTAAAGACTCTTCTCCTTGAAAATGCTATCACTCACTTTAATACCACCTTCCTCAACCTTCTAGATACTCATGCCCCATTAAAAACCAAAAGAATAAAAAGGCAGTCCACACCCTGGTTAAGTATAAACACCCTAGCCACCATGCGGCTTAGAGACAAAGCCTGGACACAATATCAAAAGAACAAAACTCCTTCTTCCCTCAACGAATACAAAACCCTTCGTAACTCAGTTAAAAAACTTATCTCTGCAGACCGTCGTAACTACTTCACCCAACTTCAAAGCAATTTCAAAACCAACCCTCAGAAGTTCTGGAAAGGCATAACTACCCTTTTAAAACCCGGGAACACAGGAAACCCAATCCCTTTCCCAAATACTGATGATACTGATCTTGCAACCCAATTTAACTCTTTCTTCATAGACTCTATTTCCAAACTCACCAGCTCTTTTTCAAACAACAATACTCCTCCAACCTGCATTTCCTCTCAGGTATCTTCCCCTACAACTTCTCCCACTCCTCCTCAAGCTCTTTCATCTCTAACTTCTCCCACATCACCTCATACTTCTCCTCCCCCACCTTCTCCCACTCATTCCACAACTCCACCTTTCCTCATCAAACCTATTCCTACATCCACCATAAAAAACCTCCTGCAGAAACTAAAACCATGCACCAATGCCCCTGATAACATTCCCTCATACTACCTTAGTATAGCTGCTGAAGCCATTGCCCTCCCTGTCAGTATCCTAATTAACTGCTCAATCCAAGAAAATTTTGTTCCTCTAATCTGGAAAAAAGCCTACATCATTCCCCTGCACAAAGGTGGAACCAATACTAATATTTCCAACTTCCGTCCTATCGCCATCCTTTCTCCCATTTTAAAACTCCTGGAGAAATGTATCCATCTTCAACTCCTTTCACATCTTCTGGATAACAATATACTAACTCCTACACAACATGGATTCAGACCCCATCATAGTAGTATGACTGCCCTCCTATCCTTCCTTGAAACTGTGAACAAAGCTAAGGACTCTGGCCTCATTGTATCTACCATCCTCCTCGATCTCTCTAAAGCTTTCGATACTATCTCTCATAACCTCCTTCTTACTAAGCTTTCTAACCTAAACCTTTCTCCCTCTTCCCTCTGTTGGTTTACTAGCTATCTCTCCAATCGGCAACAAGCTGTCAAGTGGAAAAAAGCCACCTCCTCCTTTCTTGATACACCCACAGGTGTCCCACAATGCTCTATTCTGGGCCCCTCCTCTTCAATATTTTCATTAATGACTTTTTCCGCTCTATCCCCCTTGCAAATATTATTCAATATGCTGATGACTCCACTATCATCTGTGCTGCTCCATCCATCCCAACTCTCTTAAAACTAACTCAAGATGCCTTCTCCACCACAGAACAATGGATGAAAGAGAACCACCTTGCACTCAATGCTGCTAAAACCAAGCTTATGATATTCTCCCCCTCCAAAACTAATAACTTTGACAGAAATTTATTCTCCATCACCAGCCAGAACAATACATGTCTCGAGCTGGTATCTGAAGCCAAACTACTCGGGATTCAAATTGATGACAAGCTGAAATTCAACTCCCATCTACTCCTAAATATAAAAAAAACATCAAAAACTAGGCATGCTCTACTGCCACCATCGGTTCCTCACCTCTACTACCAAAATTACCCTCGCTACCACATTTCTCCTTCCCTCCGTTCTCTATGGCGCCCCTCTTCTAACAAACCTACAATCTTCTCTGAAATCCATACTATCATCTTGCTACAATAAAATAGCCAGATTTGCAACCAGCAGCAAATCATCTACCCATCACTGTGAACCTCTCCAAAAACTCAACTGGCTAGAGCTACCCCACTACCTCTCCTACACTCAACTCACCTATGCACATAAACTCATCTTCCAGCCAGCACTCTGTCCCTCTCTTTCAACTACCTTTAAAATGCATCAAACACAAAGACTTCTAAGATCTAACAATCAAAACCTCATAGAGGTCTATAGACCCATACACGCTCCAGGACAACACCTCCTGTCCTTCTCACTAGCATGTCAATGGAACTCCCTTCCCCCATTCATCCGTACAATTGCTAGCCTCCCACACTTTAAAAAATTACTACACTCTCATCTAACATCCTCATGGGAGTGCTCCTGCTCACATCCTTCATAACCTACTCTACTTCCACCACTACTCCTCTTTCTTTTTCCATTCCCAGCTAGCAAATTCATGCTTGCTTCCACCATTCAACTCCTCACTTGTACCAAGTAATTAAAAAAAAAAAAAAACACAATACTATTTCTGTTTTATATTTCGCCTCTATTACTTGTTTTGTTTGATACTTATGTTTTTCTCTATATAATCTATGTATTGCAATTAATATTTGTATTTTATGCATTGTGTAACATAATCTTTGTATAATCTGTATGTGGAGCTTTTCTCCCCAGGACTCCATTGAAAACGGGTTATTTGGGCCCAATGAACTATCCTGGTTAAACAACAGCAAATAAATAAATAAATAAATAAAAAATAAATAACTCTTTAGTACAAACTGTTTTTATAGTGGTAGTATTCTTTAGGTTCTAGGTCAGAAACCACATTTTATAAGTCACAGTAAACACAGTGGGCCAGATTCAGGAAGGCTTACACGGAGTTTAAGAGTAGTGTAAGCCTCCGTGTAAGCCTCCCGATCCAGGAACAGCCCAAACCACCGTGTAAGAGACAGCTAACATGTCTCTTACACGGACTGGGCGTGGAAATGCTCAATACCTCATTTGCAGCTCAAAGATATGCAAATGAGGTATTTGAGCAATCCAAGAAACCCAAACCAGTCCGTGTAACGGACGTGTTAGCTGCAGGAATGTACTCAGCTGACAACTGAGTACATTTCTGCAAAATTGAAAACGGAGCTATGTCAGCTCCAAATAAAGGGTGCATATGTTTCATTTAGCATGCCAATGGCTAAATATGTGGCCATTGACATGAATAAGTGTTGCAAAAATATTTTAAATAACTTTTTTTTTTTCGTGGGATTATGATGTTTAACTGCAGCACACACCCGCGCAAACGGGGTGCGCTGCCTAAAACTGAAAACCGAAGCTTATAAGCCCACAATTGTGGGATTTATGTATTACATGGAATGTCAATGGAGGGACTAGCAGACCAAAAACAATATGGCCTCCGTGTAGTGGTTGTCAAGGGGGGGAAGCTCCATGTAAGATATGTAACTAAGCATTACTAGGCAATCCTATGTAAATGAGGGTTACAATACTGAATCACACTGCCACATAGGTAATGAGCACTTTCTGAGTAGTGTAAGAGTTACAGAAGGGGGAGGAACAGAGTAAGAGGTAGGTGACATCACGGGGGGGAATGATAGAAATAAATGTATCAGATTTCAGGGCAATGTAAGGTGACAGATGACAGACAGACATCAGGGAGAGAGGTGTGTCCCAACAGAACACTAGAAAAGTCAAGAAACAGAGGGTGCACACTATTCCTACACTCCAACTTTCTTGATATACGTGCATGCGCGCGTGTGCGCGCGTGTAAGGCAGGTTCAACATGTGGGAGCGTGTTGCAAACCGTTTACAACGGTTTGCGCGGGCGTGCACGTGTGTAAGGCTGTGTGCACATGTTTTAACATGAATCAGCTAAGTTCACACCGTGTAAGGATGTGTGCGCGCGTATAACACCATGTAAGGATGTGTGCGCGTGTTTAAGCAACTGTGAGCGTGCTTCAGCTGGTGTGAACATTGCTCCCCCTGAGGAAACAGAGAGGAAACAGGAAACAACCAAAATACAGGGAAACTGCCAGAGGATACTGCTGGAGTTAATTGCTGGAAACAATTGGAAGCAGGCAATTACACAGGCAGACTAGAAGCCCAACCCAGCACTTAAAACACTGCAAAGAGCAGTGCAGGGTGTTTCTCAGAAGAGATACTGCAAGAAAGTAAGCTATCAGAATTGAAAACTGAAAAAAGCTGAACTCAGAGCAGAAATGCTAGGGGCTGCCATAGCTGTTATAATCAGGCATAGGCAAATTGCTGAGGGTGGTGACAATGCAGATGCTGACAGACAACCCAGAGTGAGGAGAAGGAGAAGAGTATACAGGCCCAGGGTCACCTACCATGGGTTACATGAGCTGGAGATAGTAGAGCGCTACAGAGTGGACAGAGACCTTCTGCAGCAAATTGTTGAGCTGTGCAGGCCATGCCTCACACACAGAACCAACAGAGGGGAACCCATCCCAGTGGAAACCAAGGTATGTGTTGGCCTAAGAATACTAGCAACAGGTACCTTCCAGAGACCAACTGGTGATATGATGGGGATATCACAGGCATCAGCCTCCAGGGTACTGCACCAGTTCCTGGATGCCATGTCAGCACATGTCGGTGATCATGTATATTTCCCCAATGCCCGTGAGGTTGTGGCCAGCAATATGCATCTCTTCCAGCAAATAGCAGGATACCCTGAGGTATTGGGTGCAATAGACTGCACGCACATATGCATCAAAGCACCAGCCGGTGAGTGGGGTAGAGCCTACATGAACCGCAAGGGCTTCCCCTCCATCAACTGCCAGGTCGTGTGTGATGCCCAGGGCATAATAATGAATGTGTGTGCTGGCTGCCCTGGGAGCTACCATGATTCCCACATCTGGCATCTGACGCAGCTGTACCAATCATTTGCCAGTGGGGACTTCCCACATGGACACCTAGTGGGGGATGCAGGTTATGCACTTGAGCCGTGGCTGATGACACCCATCAGAAATGCACACACACCTGAACAGGAACGCCATAATGAGGCACACGCACAAACACGTAATGTCATAGAGCGTGTGTTTGGGCTGCTCAAGTCACGGTTCCGGTGTCTGGACACATCTGGTGGAGCCTTGCAGTACACACCAACTACATGTACCCAAATGATCATGATATGTGCTATGCTACATAATATGATCCTGGAAACAGCTGCAGCAGGACCAGCATAGGGCTGGGCCAAACATACCCCACCATTGCCAAGGCCACCACAGGCAGAGGGTGACTCGGAGGAGGAACAACCTGACCTTGCCCCAGTAGGCAGAAGGAGGCATGCCCAGTATGCCCTGGCCTTGGCAAAGAGGCAACGCATAGCACATACACTTGGTCAGTAGGAACACTGGGACTGATACCCGCTCTGACTCACTCATATAGTAACAGGGATGCCTAACATGACACAACCTGCTTCCAAACATGTACAGGGAGTGTAGTATGTGCATCTGACAGAGGCAGCCCTGCAGCACCACCTGAGGCATGAATGCCATGTGTCAAGTAATGTAACACCATGTACCATATGCACACCTGAGGACCCTGACTAACATCCACCCTCACCAATCACAAACCACAAAAACACAAACCCACATTCATAGGTACCACAAGGGATAGGAACCTAGATGTAATGCTACCCAATGCCAGAAGTATAAACAGCAAGATGCGTGCAGTGTAAACGCACACAGTATAGAGGATGTAGATATCAGTGCTGTAATAGACAACTGGGTCAAAGCCCACACCAGCACCCTAACACTACCAGGTCACACCTCATACAGGGATGTACATGTGCAAAAACATGGAACAAGCTACAAAACGAGGGTGACTAGCAATAAATGTCATGGATAACCACACCCCCATGTTGGTACCACAACAAGAAGGAACATGGATTAGCCATGGTCAAATACCAATTGCTAAAACTGCCTACTACTAAATAGCTTGCTGCAGACCACTGTCCTAATAGCAGGAACTGCACCAGGCCTATGTTCATAGGTTCATAGGTTCATACTAGGCTATCTGCCCTAGGGCATATATAAGCCTAGCCCAGAGTTTTGTGGCTTCCACCACCCCTTCAGTTCTAAGGATAATATGCCCATTATTTTGCTGTGCCTCTGTCAAGCAGTGACACTGATGTTATCCCTGGGGTATACCTGCGATCTCCCATCCATTGGTCATGATTTCTCTCAACAAAGCCAGTGAGGTGCCCAGCCTCACATATACCAGGATGATGTTCCACAGCATAGGGAGTCTCTGGGTGATGAATCTGTCCCTCCAGCACACCCAATTAATAGCCGTGTTGAGGTTTAAGTCTCTTGCCCTTGTAGCTCTGATGGATTTAGAGGTTTGGAGGTGAAGCATGTTCATTAATTCCGGGTTGGACATGGCCTAGTATGTCAGGCACAGGCCACCTCTGAGCAGACGGTAGGTGACTGAATAGAGCTGGGGTTCCTTCAGTCGGGCAGCATAAGACATACATTTGAGACCTTTTATCCTTCTGGTGAGGAATGTTTGGGGCCTGTCCAATTGCTGCAGGTGTCGGGTCAGATACATTCCGAATGGGGCATTGTACTCAATCATTGGTCTGATGAGTGATGAGTACAGGGGAACAATGACCTCCCTTGATCTAGATGTGAATCCCTGCATGATCAGGTGGGCAATGTAGAAGGTCTTCCTAACTACTTTGGCAACGTGAGTGTCAAACGAAAGGTTACTGTCAACCTGGGTGCCCAGATCCCTGATAACCTCTCCTGTGCTTAGAGGAGTAACACCTATATGGGAACTAGGGGTAACCTTGTTCTTCCCGAAGGGTATGACTATGCATTGTTTAGCGTTTAACTGTAGGCCATGGCTCTGGCACCAGTTATCCATTTCTATGAGACCCATCTGAAGGATGTCTGCGTCAGATGGGTTTTCAACTATGGTTCCCAGTTAGCAGTCATCTGCAAACTTTGTCAGCCATAATCCTCCTGTGTTTGCTTGTACTACTGAAAAGTAGATGCCGAACAAAAGTGGGCCCAGGACTGAGCCCTGTGGGACACCACTTGTGACAGGCTTGGAGTGTGACATGGTGCCAGCAACCTTGACCCTGTGGGTTCTGTCACTTACCAGTTTGTAACCCATCTTGTGACGTATGGGTCTACATTTAAGCTGGTGAGTTTGTCAATGATACCCGAGTGGGGTATTGTATCGAAAGCCTTTGCCAGGTCAAGGTAGGCTGTGTGGACTGCCTTGCCCTTGTCAATGGCCTTGGTGACCGTTCTGAAAAAGTCAACCAAGTTTAAAAGGCATGATCGCCCTTGACAAAGCCAAACTGGGTTGGATCCAAAGTCTGCAAGTCCCCTATGTCTTCATTTATGAGTTCCATTATGATCCTCTCCATAGCTTTGCAGACCAGGCTGGTCAAGCTGATGGGACGGTAGTGTCCGGGTTAGTGGAGGCACCTCCTTTGTGAAGTGGGACCACCGTTGCCCCACTCCTTGGGTACGTATCCTGAGGTGAGGCTAAGATTAAACAGCTGCCCTAACTGCGGGTTTAATTCCTCATTGAGTTCGTGGAGCACACAACCGGGGACACCATCTGGTCCCATGGATGCTGTGTTTCTCACCTTGGATAGAGCAGTTCTCACCTGAGCATTTGAGATGTTTGGGGGGCTACAATCCCCTGGTATAGATATCCCTCCCTTTGGGGAGGAGAAATCTGCACTGAACCTGTCAGCCAGTATGTTGGCAATGTCTGTAGGTTCAGTGATTTTTACATCATTATGAACTAATTCTGAGCATATCTGGGAGTCACCTCCCAGGTTTCCAACATAGCTAAAAAAGGCCTCATGATTGTCTTCTGAGTCCCTAGCGAGTTTTCTCTCAAAATGTGCCCTGGATGATTTTATGGGAGATCTCAGTTCTTTACTTATAATGAGCAGGGGTGTCTTCCCTTCTACGGATTTTGCTCTATCTTGTAGTAGCTCCTTCCTTCTGATGTAGAGCTTGTTTATGGCTGGGGTCCACCAGACTGCACGCATGCCTTTGGTACAAAGAGTCTCTGTTTTGTGTGGGATTGCCTGATCCATGCAGTCCTGGAGGTGCTGGTAGAAGGCATTTGTAAGTGATTCAGCGGCTTGGGTAATGGTTTCCGCTGGCTTGGGGGCCTTGAAAGAGACCACACCAGTCTTTAGAAGTGTGAAGTCGGCTTTTGAGAAGTTCTTCACGGTGGTCTTTTTTATCTGGGGTGGGGGCGGGATGTGGACTTCCAGTGAGATTAGTTTATGATCTGATCTCACCAATGATGGGTATACTTCTGGTGTTGAACATTGTGACCCCATGTACATGATGATGTGATCTAGTATGTTGTCTCCTCTTGTGGGGATGGTGACTAGTTGTTCCATGGCATATGAGGTTATGAACTCTAGGAACCTTTGGGCTAGAGTGTTGGGGCTTGAGTAGTGATCCCAGTCTATATTTGGATAGTTGAAATCACCCAGTATGATGGTGTTTGGAGATACATTTATCCCTCCAGTGTTTTCAGGAAAGCTGTGTGAGGTTCCTGAGTTTGAGAGGGTGGCCTGTAACCTGCTACAAACTGCCGAGCAGCCTTGCCTACAGTTAATTGCACCTGGATGGCCTCCGATGCATCGTGTGTTGCCACCAACCTTGAGGTGAGGGTGTCCTTGATGAATATGGACACCCACCCTCCTTCCCTGGTGTCGTCTGGATTTTGGGTCAGAACGCATGATATGAGGTAACACCTGATACTGCCGGGGTGCTGTCAGGAGCCCTGAACCAGGTTACAGTCACAGCACAGACATCGATGTTCTCCATACTGAGAAGGGCTTCGAGTGCGTGCATCTTGAGGTTGAGACATCTGGCATTGAGCAGCATTACCCTTAGTTTATTTCCTTCTTTGTGTTCTAGGGTGGTAGGTTTAGAATCTGAGCCTTGCCTAAAAAAGGCACAATGGGGGTGGCAAGAGCCCTAGCCAAATTCCGGAAGCCCAGGGGTGACAGGTGCAAGCCGTCCCCTGTGAATCAGCGTGGCTTGTCCAGCATGTCATCCCAGGCAGATGGACATTGGATCCCCTTTGAATGACACCATAGATTAAGCCAATTATTACAGCTGGTCATCTTGTCTCTGTATTGTGGCATCATTCTTGGTGAAGGTAGGATACTGCTCAAGGTCAGGGTCATACCTGCCTGGGCTACATAATCAGAGAGCTCCTCTATGTCTCTGTTCATGTAGTCCAGGGAGGTACATCTCAGGTCGTTCACACCAGCATGGACAATGACTGAGTCATACTTGTACTTGCAGTTGAGTGACCTGAGTGCTTGCATTATGTGGTGGATTCCAGCGCCCAATAGGCAGCTTACTGTGACCTTCTCCTTACTCAATCTGGTGAGCGGGACGTCAGTGTGTCTGACGATGGAGTCACCTATGACGGGTGTGTCTGGCATTGTGTTTGGCCTTAAGGGCTGTGAATGTTTGGCACACTGACTCTGTGGTCTATGTGTTGCATGTGCTGTGCCCTGTGGAGGCAGTTGTTTGGGTGTCTGCTTTGGTGGCCTCTGCTGTTATGGTAGATCTGTGATCAGAGGCTCCGAGTATGTCTTTGTGTGTTTATGTGTATGATTTGAAGTTGTGATAGTGCTATGTGAGACTGGGTTTGTAGTGTGTGTGGTCACCTTCTCCTCCTCTCTGGTCCTGCCAGTCCTATGTTGAGAGAGCTCAGCCTCCAGTTTGGCTATATAGTTGCATCTCTTGCATGCATTTGTGTTTTGTGGGAGAAGGAGAGGGTTGTCTGTGTACATGAGTCAATTGTAACATTGCCTCAATATTCCCAGGTTCACCAGCTGAGCAGGAGAGGACACTAGCAACTGATCCCTTGACATGCTAGAAGGAATAGACAAAAAAACTGTTGGAGGACAAGAAGATATCAAGCCCCCAAACCACATTATATTGCTTGACTGACAATACCTACACATACACCATAGTTTCATAGTTTCATAGTTTACTACTAGGCTATCTGCCCTAGTGCATTTATAAGCCTAGCCATAGTGATGTGGCTATTGCCACCCCTTATAGTGGTAATAAGTGTACAGAATAGATTCCGAATATTGTGCCTCTCACTTAGTAGTGACACATTATGACCCCGTACATAATTGAATACCTTGACTGTGCCTCTGTCTAGTAGTGACACAGGGAGGACCCCTGGGGTAAAACTACAATCCCACATCCAGTTGTCCAGACTTCTCTTGAAGAGAGTCAGTGAGGGACTCTGTCTAACATGAACTGGGATACTCTGCTAGAGTGTGAGAAGCCTCTGAGTTATGACTCTGTCCCTCCAGCATGTCCTATACATGTATGTGCTGAGGTTCAAATCTTCAGCTCCCATGGTTCTGGTGGAGTTGGATTGCTTGCAGTGGAGCATGTCCACCACATCCTGATTGGACATGGTCTTGTATGTCAGGCATAGGTCACCTGTAAGTATGCGGTATGCCACTGAATAAAGCTGGATTTCCTTTAGTCTGGAAGCATATGACATGTGTTGTAGACCCCTGATCTCCTTGGTAAGGTACTTTTGGGGTCTCTCCAGCTGTTGCAAGTGCTGGGTGAGGTACATACCAAATGGGGCTTTGTATTCAATCATGGGCCTGATAAGGGAGAAGTATAGTGGTACAATGACCTCCTGTGATCTGGATGGAAAACCCTTCATGATAAGGTGGGCAAGATAGAAAGTCTTTCTAACCACTTTGGCAACATGGGTGTCAAACGAGATGTCACTATCTACATGTGTCCCCAGGTGTCTGATTTGTATTCTGTGCTCAGTGGGTTGCTGTCTATGTATTGATTTGTGGGTACTTTGTTCCTCCCAAAGGGGATGACTACACATCAGTTGCAGTCAGTTTCAGGCCATGATTCCGGCACCAGCTATCTGTCTTTGTGACGGCATTCTGTAGGATGTGTGTGCCGGCTGATGTATTCACTTATGGTGCCTAGGTTGCAGTCAGCTGCAAACTTTGTCAGCCACAACCCTCCTATGTTTGCTTTCACATCTGAAAAGTAAATGCCAAATAAGAGGGGTCCCAGGACAGATCTTTGTGGGACACCACTTGTGACTGGCTTTGAATCTGACAAGGCACCTGCAATGTCGACTTTATGGGTTCTGTTTCTTAGCCATTTTGCAAACTATCCTGTGACATATGATGTTATATTTCAGCTGTTGAGCTTGTCTATGATGCCTGCATGGGGTATTGTGTCAAAGGCCCTAGCCAAGTGCAGGTAGGCTGTGTGGACCGTGTAGCCCTCATCAATGGCCCTACTGACAGTATCAAAATAGTCAACTAGGTGCAAAAGGCAGGATCTGCCCTGTACAAAGCTGAACTGGGTGGGATCAAGGGTCTGTAGGTCACCAATGTCTCTGTTTAAGAGCTCCATAATGACTCTTTCCATAGCTTTGCAGACAAGGCTGGTTAAGCTTGTGTGGTGGTAGTTCCCAGGGTCTGTGGAGGCATCTCCTTTGTGGAGTCGGACCACTGTTGCTGTACGCCAGTGTTCAGGTACATATCCTGTAGCAAGGCTAAGGTTAAATAGCATTTGTATATATGGGTTTAGCTCCTTCTGGAGTTCACATAGCATGCAACTGGGGATACCATCAGGTCCCATTGATGCTGTGTTCTTGTCTTTGCTGAGTGCGGCTCTCACATGGACATCTGAGATGACAGTGAGGTTACATTCATCTGTGATAACTATCTTCTGTTGGGGGTGAGGGAGGGGGAAATTGCACTGAACCTGTCTGCCAGAATGTTGCCAATATCTGTCAGGTCACTGAAATATATGTTGTTGTGTACCAACTCAGAGCATATCTGAGGGTTCCCACCCAGGTGTCTGACATAACTGAAGAAGGCAGTGTGGTTATCTTTATCGTCTTTGGTGTTTATGTCTCAAAGTTGACCTTGGATGTCTTTATGAGAGAATGTAGCTTTTTACTAGTGCTGCTCACAGCTGCCTTCCCTTTAGGAGATGTAGCTCTGTCTTGCATTAGTATCCTTCATCTGTTATACAGTTTGTTTATGGCTGGGGTCCACCAGACAGGCCACTTTCCCTTGGTGGAGAGGGTCATGTTTTTATTTGTGATTGCATGGTCCATGCTATCTCGGAGATGTCCATAGAAAGTGTCTGTGAAGGAGTCACCATTGTGTGTTGTGGTTTCCACTGGCCCAGTGGGCTTAACGGATACCATCTCAGTCCAAAGAAGTGTGAAGTCAGCTTTTGAGGTGTTTGTCACTATACTCTTTGTATTATACTAGCACTGACACAAGTGTAGACAATTTCCCAGAATCCATCAAACAAAACGGACATGCAAAATGTAACACTTCCACAAGAGGGGTAAGCATACTGGATGTGATAATCAGAAATATGTGTACCGGATGTCAAGATGAGAAGTGTATCCCTCACTGGTAAGACCAGACCATAGAGTACTCACACTGTAGTTACACATCACGACCCCAGTCCCTGGCCAGACTACCACAGTGAAACACATGTATAAAGCATAGCTTGCACCCCTACAAACCAATGTGGAATCCATGAAAAGCCCTGTGCAGGTCCAGAATATGGGACACACTGCAGAACATGTTATACAGGCATACCATGAACACAGCCAAGAGTGCTTTGAGTCTGCAATCACAAACAACAAGACACAATGCCATACACCCAGGCATCTGGCATGCTGGACACCATAAATTACTAAACCATTGAAGAGAATGAGGAAGCTACCACATGATAGATCAAACATGAAAAGTGAAGTAATCAGTGATCACTAGTATGGCAATAAAATGTGTCCACACATACAATCCACTAAGGCCAGGCAAAACAAGTAGAATCTGTGAATCCAGTGGCAATGTGACACCTGTCCCAAGTACACACACAACAACAACTCACCCCAATAAATACAAATGTATGTGATAGACGCAACCAGGTAGCCAAACCGGGCCTGAGCACCCCCAAATCAGTACTGTCAAAAGTAGTCAGGAGGACAAGGTAACCACATACACCACAAACCCAGTCCCACATAGACCTACAACGACTGTAAACCAAACACATAAACACAAAAACATTCCCAGAGGCCCTAATTACAAACACACAACACCAACACAAGCCTCCAAAGCAGACACCCAATAAAACAAACCCCAGACATAGCACATGTAACACATAGTACACAAAGCTGGTGTGCCAAACAGTCACAGGACAGAAGGAGAAACAACATGCCTGATACAGTTGTAATAGGTGACTCCATAGTGAGACATGCTGCTGTCCCAGGGATGGCTTGCACCTGTTACCCATGAGTGTCTGGATATTGCCTAAGGCTTTTGCAAACTACAGAGATCCTCCCGTAGTCAAGGCCGAAAAGAGCAACCCACCACCATAGAACACAAAACTGGAAAGAAACAGAAGGGTAATGCTGATCAATGCCAGATGTGTAAACCTCAATATGCATGCTCCTGAGGCCCTCCCCAGTATGGAGAACATTGATGTCTGTCCAGTGATACAAACCTGCTGCAAGCCTCGTGACAGCACACCAGCACTACCAGGTAATACCACATATCATGTGTTATGGCCACAAAACCTGTAACAAAACATAAAAGGAGGGTGAGTATCCATATTCAGCACAGACAGCCATACATCCAGTTAACTGACAATGCTTATGTCATTGCAGTCCACCCATGTGCAACTAACTGTAGGCAAGACTGCTGTACAGTCTGTAGCATGCTACAGACCACACTCTCACACACAGGAACCCCACCCCACTGTCCTGAAGACAGTGGACAGTATGAATGTACCACCAAATACAAAACAAGGTACACACAAATTACCACATAGGTGGTAAACCATTATGTGTGGAAGGAGTAATCAGGGACCTAGTGACACAAGTGGACAGTCACCTGTTATGTGACAGCCACATCGCCAATTTGTCTAGGAAGACTGTCTATATTGGACACTGTATCATGAAAGGATTCACATCTACGTCAACAAAGGTCATTGTGCCCCTATACTGTTCCCCTATCAGACCATATTGTAATACAATGCCTCATGTGGGATGTACATTACCTGGCACCTGCAGCAGTTAGAAAGACCTCAAAGGTACCTCAGCAAGAGTCAGAAAGGGTCTCAACTATATCTCATATGCTGCCTGGCTGTAGACACCACAGCCGAATGCAGTCACATACTGCCAACACAGAGGCATTGTATGTCTGTTGTACAAGTCCATGTCCAACACAGAAGTAATGGACATGCTCCACCCCAGAAAAATCAAAGCCATCAGAGCTGTGTGAGTCAGAGATGTCAACCTTAACACATAATCAAATAGGATGTGCTGGAGGGACAGATACCTAACCCTGAGTCTCTCCACACCCTGGAACAGAATACCACTACATGTTAGGCAGAGACCCTCACTGACACTCTTCAACAGGAAGTTAGCAAAATGGATGGATAATTGTAGATGTACACTGGGGTCTTTACTGTGTCATGTCCAGACAGAGGCACAGCTAAGTAAATCATAAGTGGCCATAATATTCACATAGCAAGGGGTGGCAAAAGCCACATGCACTGTGGCTAGGCTTACAAATGCCCTAGGGTGGATAGCCTAGTATGAACCTATGAACCTATTATGATACAAATTGTACAGGACACTAAGGATAACCCCAAGGCTGCTGCAACTGATGGTAGTAAGCGTGTTGTGAATTCCTGGATATGCTCTGGATCACACAAATATTACAAACAACATACCAAACACACACACGTATTGCCAACATACATCCTGACAGGTGCAGTGCAACCCCCCCCCTCATAATGCCAAATATCTTTCCCAGCAGACTGCTGCCTCCCTGACATTATGTCAGCCTTACCACAGGATATGTACCCAAAGAGCAGTGTACAACAACAGTGGGTGTTCTCAAGAAAGGTGTTGCCTGAATGGATACTAAAAACAACCACCACAGAATCCTGAGAAGCTTGGTCTGCACAGCTATGGAAAGGAACAGCATGTACTGCAGACATAACGATATTGGGGATCTATTGACACCTGACCCTACCCAGTGTGGGTTTATGACATGCAGATCCTGCCCCTAAACATGTGTGACTCAGTTGAAACAGTGATTGAGGTCACTGATGAGGGCAATGTGGTCCACACAGTGTAGCTGGACCTTGCAAAGCCTTCCATACAATACCCTACGTGTTCAATATAGATATGCTCACCAGCTTATATATACACCCCAATGTCACTAGAGGGGTTGCAAACCAGACCAACGACAGAACTGACATGGCCAGACATGCTGCAGCCATGTCAGACTACAAACCACATATAACAGGTATCCCACAAAGCTTGGTCCTGGGACCTTCCCTGTCTGGTATATATGCCCCATAGGTACAGGCCAACATGTAAGGACTGTGCCTGAACATGTTTGCAGAGGACTACAAACCGCCTAACATATCTGACACTCCAGCTGACACAAGCATCCCACAAAAGGGCCACATAGAAACAGACAACCGGTGCCATAGCCATGTCAGCATGTGAAATGGAGAAAACTGTATAGTCAACCTCTGTGGATATACAGTAAGTGACCACCAATTACCACATAGGTGTTAACCCATTACATACTTCACATGTAATGACGGACCTGGGTACACAAGGTGATAGATATCCTGCATAGGACAAACATGTGGCTGTAGTGTTAACAGAAACAATCCATATACCAACCTAATCATGAAGGTTATGACATCTAGATAAGGGGAGGTCATTGTGGTTCTGCAGTTATCCTTCATCAGCATTACAAATGACCACAACAGCCCCTGTGGGGTGTACCTCAGCAGACACCTCCATCAACTGTAAAGTCCACAACAGTACCTCACCAGGAGTATCAAAGAGCTTGAACACATGTAATGTGTTGCCTGATTAAACAGAGTGCAACTCCACACACTGCCATGCTGGCCACCCAGACGCAAGCTGTGCCTGATGTAGAAAGCCATGTCCAAGCTGGAATCAATGAACATGCTGCACCTTGTACAATCTGAATGGCAGTGAGCTATGCACATGAGGGACCTGAACCCCAGCACTGACATACATAGGACAAGCTGTACTGCATTATCCATAACACAGAAGCCACCCCACGCATGAGTAAACTACCAGTACAGGTTATCCATAGAGTCACTCATTGATTCTCCTCAACAGGAATCTTAATGAGTGGATGGGAGATGGTAGGTTTACCCTGGGTATCAATGTTATGTCACAGGTAGACAGAGGCACAGTATACTAAACAAGACATATGTCATGGCAAACTACACTTACAATGTGTCGAAGGACAAACACACTCTCTGACTAGCATTAGAAATGGCCTAGGGCACATCAGTAGTGTTTGCCAATGTACACCTATGTTGTGGAATACACTACTGATGTTGGATGAGGCTGTTGTAAGTAGTTCATATCTGAACATAATGCAACATGGTCAGATAGGTTCATAGGTTCATAGGTTTATACTAGGCTATCTGCCCTAAGGCAGTTATAAGCCCAGCCCAGAGTTTTGTGGCATACGCCACCCCTTATATGGAAACAATACTGTGCCCATTAGTTTGTCGTGCCTCTGTCCAGCAGTGACACAGAGACGATCCCGGGTAAACCTATGATCTCCCATCCACAGGTAAAGATTCGCCTTGAACAGAGCCAGTGAGGTGCTCTGCCTCACATGGACCGGGATTGTATTCCACAGCATAGGGAGTCTCTGAGTGGTACATCTATCCCTCCAATATGTCCTACTTATATCCCTGCTAAGGTTTAAGTCACTTGCCCTAGTGGTTCTGGTGGATTTGGCGATTTTGAGGTGGAGCATGTCCATTACTTCCTGGTTGGACATGGCCTTGCATGTCAGGCACATGTCACCTCTGAGCAGACGGTATGTGACTGAATAGAGCTGGAGTGTCTTCAATCTGGCAGCATATGACAGATGTTGGAGACCCTTTATCCTTTTGGTGTGGGACTTTTGGGGTCTCTCCAATTGCTGCAGATGTTGGGTGAGATACATCCAGAATGGGGCATTGTACTCGATCATTGGTCTGATAAGTGAAGAGTACAGGGGAACAATGACCTCACTAGATCTGGATGTGAATCCCTTCCTGATCAGGTGGGCAATGTAGAAGGTCTTTCTAGCCACGTTAGCAACGTGAGTGTCAGGAGAAAGGCCACTGTCAACCTGGGTCCCCAGGTCCATGATAACCTCCTCTGTGCTTACAGGATTGCCACCTATATGGTAGCTTGGGGTTACCTTGCTTTTCCCGAAGGGTATGACTATACATGTTTTGGCATTTACCATCAGGCCATGGCTCTGGCACCAGCTATCAGTGTCCGTGAGTCCCTTCTGAAGGATATCCGTGTCTGATGCACTGTCCAGTATGGCGCCCAGTTTGCAGTCATCTGCAAACCTTGTCAGCCAAAGTCCTCCCATGTTGGCCTGTACCTCTGAGAAGTAGATGACGAACAATAGGGGCCAAGGACTGAGCCCTGTGGGACACCACTTGTGACCGGCTTGGAGTCTGACATAGCGCCAGCAACTCTAACCCTGTGGGTCCTGTCCTTAAGCCAGTTTGCAACCCATCTTGTGACATATGGGTTTACATTTAGGTTGGTAGGTTTTTCTACAATACCCGAGTGGGGTATTGTGTCGAAAGCCTTTGCAAGGTCAAGGTAGGCTGTATGGACTGCCCTTCCCTCAGCAATGGCCTTAGTGACTGTTTTGAAGAAGTCGACCAAGTTCAAAAGGCATGATCTGCCCTTGACCAAGCCAAACTGGGACGGGTCCAATGTCTGCATGTCCCCTATATCTTTGTTTATGAGCTCCATTATGATCCTCTCCATAGCTTTGCAGACTAGACTTGTTAAGCTTATGGGGTGGTAATTACCAGGGTCTGTAGAGGCACCGCCTTTGTGCAGATGTGCACAACTGGACCCTAACCAGGCTGTTGTGCACACTATGGAAATGTAAAGCAGTGATAGGACTAAAGCCCAGGATACTGTCCACCACAGTGAAAGTACTGAACCACTACACTATACAGTACTACAGTGTTAGGTCAGTATGAACGGATGTTGACAATTGTATGCAAAGTATCCCATGCAAAACCTGCAGGCACAGTATAATCCCTGTTGTGTTCACACAAAAGCATTTGGACAGTAACTACACAACATGGCACAGAACACACAACCATAAACTGGAGATATTTGTTGAAGGTCACACTCATCCACAAATGTGATGGGCTGCAGAGTTCAACATATGGAAAGCTCACACTGGGCATGCTCACACACTTAGATAAATGAGACATCTTTCACACAACATGCCATGGGAAGGCTGAACTGGGCATGCTCACACACTTAGTCCAAATGTTACTCTTAGCAACTGTGAAAACACACCAGAGGATGCTCATTCCCCTTTCTAGACACTGATCATGTCAGCACCCTATAAGTATATCAGGAGAAAAGAATCTCCCAATAATCCGAATAGCGCTCTGCTAATGCATCCATCTCTAGTGTCATAACATAGTTAGGTAGGGGTTTGAATCCAGCAAGTGTGTATGAAGGGGGGTAAGTGTGTATGAAAGGAACATCCTTTTTGGCAACTGTGAAAACACACCACAGGATGCCCATTCCCCTTTCTAAACACCGATGATGTCAGCACCCTATAAGTATATCAGGAGAAAAAAAATCTCCCAGTAATGTGAATAGCACACTCTGCTAATGCGTCCATCTCTAGTGTCATAACATAGTTAGGTAGGGGTTTGAATCCAGCAAGTGTGTGTGAAGGGAGGTGTGTATGAAAAAAACATCCCTTTTGGCAACTGTGAAAACACACCACAGGATGCTCATTCCCCTTTCTAAACTCTGATGATGTCAGCACCCTATAAGTATATCAGGAGAAAGAAAATCTCCCAGTAATGCAAATAGCGCACTCTGCTAATGCGTCTGTCTCTAGTGTCATAACATAGTTAGGTAGGGGTTTGAATCCAGCAAGTGGCAAGTGTGTATGAAGGGGGGTAAGTGAGTGTGTATGAAAGGAACATCCTTTTTGGCAACTGTGAAAACACACCACAGGATGCCCATTCCCCTTTCCAAACACCGATGATGTCAGCACCCTATAAGTATATCAGGAGAAAGGAAATCTCCCAGTAATGCGAATAGCGCGCTCTGCTAATACATCCGTCTCTAGTGTCTTAGCATAGTTAGATAGGGGCTTGAATCCAGCAGGTGGCAAGTGTGTGTGTGAAAGGGGGTAAGTGTGTATGAAAGGAACATCCCTTTTGGCAACTGTGAAAACACACCACAGGATGCTCATTCCCCTTTCTAAACTCTGATGATGTCAGCACCCTATAAGTATATCAGGAGAAAGGAAATCTCCCAGTAATGCGAATAGCGCACTCTGCTAATGCGTCCGTCTCTAGTGTCATAACATAGTTAGGTAGGGGTTTGAATCCAGCAAGTGTGTGTGAAGGGGGTAAGTGTGTATGAAAGAAATATCCCTTTTGGCAACTGGGAAAACACACTACAGGATGCACATACCCCTTTCTAAACGATATCACAATTATTTATGGCTTTTGATTACAGACATGTCACGTGTGTTTTGCCCACACAGAATGCCCATGTGTGCGGGTTGTCTCTCACAATAATGCATGACATTGATTAAACCAGTTATGGCAATGCACACATGATGTATGTGTGTGCCAAATACACATATGTACCTGTGACCTTCAATAGTTACCATGTGTGATGCCTGCCACATGTGAATACATGGTATTTGCACAGGGTAACATTATGACTGTGGTCTTCTGTGCAGGTGCTGCATGTGGGATGTGTATATACAGTGTGAGATGTAGATGCTATCAGCCTAGTAGTGAGGGATACACACCTGGTCTGGGGCATATAGTCTACATGTTGTTGATGAACAGGTGCTGCATGTTTTCACCTGTTGTGGGAGTGGTAAGACGTTGTTCCATAGCAATGCAGTGACCGCATGCTAAGAACCGTTCAGCTAGGGTGTTGTAGCTACAGTAATTCATTAGCATTCAGTAATATGTCAGCATCCCTGGTGAGGGTCTGATGCCAACCAAGGTCAGGGTTCTACCAGCCTGTGTCACTTGCTCAGTGATCCCTTCCATGTTCCCTATCATGTATCCCAGTGAGGGACATCACACATCAGCTGTAGTGGCATGGACAATGACTGAGTCATATGTGTCCATGCATCTGACTGACCTGTATGCTTGTGTTATGTGGTGGACCATAGTGCCCCATGAGCATATCACTGTGACCTTCACCTTGTCCAGCCTGGTGAGCATGTCCTCACTGTACTGGACAATAATAGTACCTAACACAACCGCAGCAGTAGTGTTGTATAGCTGTACAGACTGTGCTTGTTTGGCACACAGGATTTGTGTGCTATGTGTTATGCGTGCTGTGTGCAGGCCTAACGTATGCCTGTGTGCCAGCTGCAGAGGTGTCTGCCAGTCATGCAGGATGCTATCCTTAGGCTCCATGAATGGCCCGGTGTGTTTCCGTGCTTGTATTGCTGTCAGTGTAGGTCCACATCAGACTGGTATTGCAGTCACTGTAGTATTTCATGCCACCTGACAGGTTATGCCAGTACTGGGTTCAGAGTGCTTAGTCCACAGTTTGGCCATGTGTTTCCATCTCATACATGTGTTGTACATCCATGGGTAGGGGATAGGGTTGACTGTGTACATGTGGCAGCTGTGACATTACTACATGACTCACATATTCCACAACTGTACCATAGAGGTGGCTGACAACTGACCTTTGCACATGCTACCATAGTATTGAGATTGCATTGGTGATTAACAGCACATAGGGCCAATGGTGAACAAGATACATAGGTCCATAGGTTCATACAAGGATATCTGCCCTAGGGCATTTATACACCTAGCCAGAATGTGTGTGGCTTTCACCATGCATTGTAAATCTATCTTGCTATGCCCTTTTCCAAGGTTAGTATACTGTGCCTCTGTCTAACAGTGACACATAAGTGATACCCAGGGTAAACCTACAATGTCACATCCAGTCATTAATATCACTCTTGAAGATAGTCACTGAGTGACTCTGCCTAACCTCTATTGGGATAATATTCCAGAATGAAGGGAGCCTCTGAGTTATGAATGTGTCCCTCCAGCATGTCCTATGTATATCACTCCTGAGGTTCAAGTCTTTCCAGCGTGTATCCTGATGGGATCTGGATATTCTGAGGTGCAGCATGGCCATTAAGTCAGGGTTTGACATGGCTTTATATGTCAGGCACAGATTGCCTATGAAGAGGCAGTATGCCACTGAGTAGAGCTGCTGTTTCTTTAACCAGTCAGTATGTGGCATCTGTTTGAGCCCTTTGATCCTCTTGTTGAGGTGCGTATGTGGTCTTTCCAGTTGCTGCAGGTGTCTGGTAAGGTGCATGCCGACAGGGTCATTGTAGTCAATTATGGGCATGATGAGGGATGAGTAAAGAGGCACAATGTCCTCCCGTGATCTACATGTGAATCCCATCATGATGATGTGGCCCATATAAAATGTTTTCCTAACCACTTTGTCCATGTTGTTGTCAAATGGTAGAATGCTATCAACCTGTGTACCCCAAGGTCCATAATTCCTTCATCTGCACTTAATGGATTAACACATATGTGGTACTTTGTGGTCACTTTGTGTTTGACAAAGGGGATGACTATACGCTTTCTGGCATTCAGCTTGAGGCCATGGCTGTGGCACAAGTCGTGTGTTTGCAAGAGGCCCTTTTGGAGGATGCGTGTGTTAGCTGGAGAGTTGATTATGGCGTCCGGTTTGCAGTCATCTGCGACTTGCTCAGCCACAGTACTTCCATGTTGGCCTGTACCTCTGATAAATATATAATGAACATGACAGATCCCAGGGCTGAGCCTTGTGGGACACCACTTGTAACTGGTTTTGAGGCTGACATGGCTCCAGCAATTCTAACCATGTGTGTTCTGCCCTTGAGACACTGTGCAATATCCGTAGTGACATAGGGGTTAATATGTACACTGGTGAGCTTCCCTAGAATGCACAAGTGGGGTATTGTATCAAAGGCTTATGCAAGGTCCAGGTAGGCTGTGTAGACCACCTTCCCTTGACAGTGGCCTTGGTGACTGTTTCAAAGAAATCAAACAGGTTTGAGAGGCAGGATCTGCCATTAACAAAGCCAAACTGTGTATGGTGACATGTCTGTAGGTCCCCAATATCTATATATATGAGGTTCATGATGATCCTTGCCATAGCTTTGCAGACCAAGCTATTCAGACGTATGGAGCGAATAGTGTCCAGGATCCGTTAAGGCACCACCTGAATGTAGAGGGACCACTGTTGCTGTACGCCACTCTTTGGCCACATATCGTGTAGTAAGGCTGGGATTGAACAGTAGTGTTATGTCTGGGTGTAGCTCTTCTTGGGGTTCATGTAGGACACAGCCTGGGACACTGTCTGGTCCCATTGATGCAGTGTTTATTGCTTTGGAGAGGGCAGCTCTTACCTGAGCATCTGGGATGTCAGGGGGGGCAGCACTCTGCTGGGAGACATATTTGCCCTTTTGGTGTGGTGGGGGGGAGAAGGTAGCAGTGAACCTGTCCACTAGGATGATGGCAATGTCTGTGTGTTTGGTATTTCATGTGACATCTTGGACTACCTCTGAGCATATCTGGGTATTACCACCCAGGTTCCTAACATAACTACAGAAAGCCTTGTGATTATCCTCAGTGTCTTGTGGAATCTTCTCTCAAAGATGGCCTTAGACAATCTTATGAGTGCCTGTAGTTGTCTTCTAATACTCATCAGTGATGCCTTCACATTTTGGGAGTTTGTTGTATCATGTAGTGGCTTCATCCTTCTATTGTATAGTTTGTTTATGGCTGGTGTCCAGCACACAGGACGTCTGCCTTTGGAGGATTGGGTCTTGCTTTCATATGTGATTGCATGATCCATGCATTCCTGAATGTGTCCATAGAATGCCTTTATACAGGTATCTGCAGTCTGGTCCATATTTTCAACAGGCCTGGGGGCTTTGAAGGTTTCCACATCATTTATGAGGAGTGTGAACATGCTTGACATGAGCTGTTGACTGACGTCCGCCCTCCAGACTGAGCAAGGTGAGGGTCACATTTAGCTACCTGTCGGGTGATAGAATGTGCCACATAACACAAGCACACAGGTCACTCCACAGCAAGTACAAGTATGAGGCAGTCATTGTCCATGCTGGTGTGAACAACCTGAGACGTACCTCCCTGGACCACATGGAAAGAGACACAGAGGAGCTCTTACAGCACCCTCTCAAACTCAGGACTCCCACACAGCCTTCATGCTGACACAGGAGAGTATAGATTTCTCTGCAAACACCATCATACTGGGTGACGTCAGCTACCCAAACATAGACTGTGAACATTACTCAAGCCACAATACCCAAGCTCTAGGGTTCCCATAGTTCAGACACTCTTTAGCTATGGAACAGGTAGTCAACTTTCCCACAAGAGGGGCAGATATACTAGACCTGATCATCACAAACATGAGTACAAAATGCTCACCACTTGAAGTATATCCCTCATTGTTGCAATCGAACCATATACTAATCACACTGGAGTACTGGATCCCCACATATGCAAACCTCAAACACATTGATGTGTGTGTGGGAAATGCCCTATTAGCAACTGTGACAGTACACTACAGGATGCAGATTCCCCCTTTTGAAACACTGATGATGTCAGCACTCTATAACTATATTACCTGAATTAAAGCTCTCCAGTAGTTCGTATAGCGCTCTGCTAATGCGTCTTTCTCTGGTGTCATAACATAGTTAGGTAGGGGTTTGAATCCTGCAAAGGGAATGTATGTGTGTTAGTATGAGTGGGGTTTGTGTGTGTGCATAATGCTGTGAGGGAAAAGTGCCTTTTGCCAACTGGGAGAACACACTACAGGGTGCACATCCCTCTTCCTAAACACAGATGATGTCAGCACCCTCTAAGTACAGCATTAGAAAGAATTTCTCCCACTAATGCAAATAGCACACTCTGCTAATGTGTCTGCCTCTAGTGTCATAACACAGTTAGGTAGGGGTTTGAATCTTGCAAATGGAAAGTATGTGTTTTACTGTGGGTGGGGTTAGTGTGTGTGCACAATGGTGGGGTGGGATGTGGCTTTTGCCAAATGGGGCTATGCACTGCAGGGTGCACATTTCCCTTAACAAACAGTGATGTTGACAGCACCCTATACAAACAAAACAACAAAAGAGAAGGTGTTGGTACCAATAACGCATGTAAGGTAACACTTCTTCAAGTAATGTCCACAAAACGAAGTAGGATAAATGAACAATCCTTTTACTCTATACAAACAACATGACAACAGACAACTGCCAGTACTCAGTATAGTGCTACATGCTACTGTAACACGCACATGTACCAGAATATACCTAGATAGTGTTTTGAAGCCTGAATGTGGCAAGTGTGTGGATGTGGGATGTTTCTGTGTGTGCATTTCCATATGGAAAACATGTTTGATGTGGCAATCAGGGTACCACAGTACCTGATGCACATAACACTTTTAAACTAATGAGGTTGCCTGCACCCTGTGAGTACAGGTAGAGAGGAGGAAATCGGTAGTAATCCACATAGTGCACTTTTCAAATGTGTACCTGTCATGTATAGACAGCTACTCATGTAGGGTAATAAATAATGGGAATGGCAGGTGAGCGTGTGCATGTGTGGGGGTAGCAGGGTGTGTGTAAATGCATGTGTGACAGAACAGATACATATAGCTGAATCTACATAACAGCACATGATGCACATTCCCATAGTCAATGGTAGCATGTGATGGTGTGCAGCTGGTACACTTTGGTAAGTAGTATGGGTGCAGATAACAATTCAGGACATTCATACAGTTACTGCAGCAGGAATGCTGGGATATACACACAATCATAGTGGAACAGTGAACAGTTACCAACATGTTACTACTAATACACATCTATGTAGTCACCCTGTGCATCAGCAACGTGTTTACCTTTTCCTGCACCAATGTTGTAGTATGCAGGAGGTGGCACAGTGTCATCATATGCACAGGGTGTGGGTTAGGTATGCCCAAGCCAGCCACTGGTAACACCAATTGACATGTGTGTGTATGTGTGTTTGTGAGGGGCAGCAGTACAGGGTGGACCAGTGTTGGTGCAGTGTGTGTGTGTATGTGTTTGCCCTAGGTGTTAAATTTCTGCATGTGTGTAAGCACGCACACAGTCCCACATAATGGCTGCCATGTACAGGGTTTTGTGGACAGCCACAGACTGCACCTGTCAGGTCATCCAGATCAGTGTCTGTGGGCACGGACACGGTACCTGTGCCTGGCAGGGGTGCTACGGACCGTATCCGGTACTAACCCAGACTGGGTACTGTCATCGGAAGCGGGGGTGTGTTGACTGGACACAGTTCCCTGTTGGGACTGTCCAGAGCCACGTGCACGTGGTCTCCTGGGGCGTCCTGATGACAGCACAGACCCAGCATTGCTGGGGCTGGTGCTGGCACTTGAGGTGCGTGAGTGGGCCTGTTGTCATCTGCGGCCACTGCCAGCTGGTGCTGTTGCCGGCATACAGCCACGTCGATGTCGCAAACGCACACCATCGCCCTGGCCCATGGACATCTGGTTGTGGAGCAGCTGTTGTATGTCCCCACAACATCTGTCAATGACATCTGTGAAGTTACGAATAGCATTCGCAACGTCACGCATGCCGTCTGTCATGGCTGTGCGACATGCTCTCAGCTCCCTCAGACCCTGTCTGGTGTACCTTTCCATACGCCTGTGCCTGCATAACAGTCCGAAACATAGTGGAGGTTGACATACCTCCTTGGGCACGTCGGCCAGAGGCAGTACGGCCACGGATGCCCCCACGAGAACCCATGGGCGACTGTCTGCGTGGTACCATTGGAGGACCCTGCTCATGGCTGCTTTGTGGGGATGCATGTACCACAGGTACCACATTACCCTGATCTATGCCCACTGCATACTGTCCATCACCTAGGGACAATGGTGACAAAGGATGTAACGGCAGGATGACTGTGCGCATTGAAGGGGTTGACAGCTGTGTACTGTCAATTGGCTGACCAATGGCAGACCCAGACACACCTTCCTGCACCATTATAGACATTTCATCATCATCAGTACCTGGGGCACAAGATTCAGGTTCCCTGCTGCAGGTCACCAGAGCAGCACCAGAACCTACGGGAGGAAAACAGGGAACACAGATTACAGTCTCAACACATATTTGACAGAGATGCACTTCAATACTAATGCACACATTCAGAAATGGACACATGCACTCATGGACACACACACACATGCACACATGGGCACAGGCACACTTGCACACATGCACACCCCACAGTAAACACACACATCAGTACTGAGTTACACTACTCTTACTATTGTTAAACTGGGTATTGCAGGTATTATTAAACACACTCACCAGCATGTATACTACAGAGTTACACTACTCTTACTAGTATTATAAATTGTTTTTCAGGTAATGTTAAACACACTCACCAGCATGTATGGCCTGCCTCGTTGCTAGATGGGAGGGACCTGGAAATGTGAAGAAAGTAATGTCAGTGGGCACAAGTGTGCCATTTGTTTTGCATATGATACAGTACAGTGGTACACTAGTTCCCTTATACACATCAGCTGCTCATAATGTCTGTATCACACATGCACAATTACATATCATGATGACAGATACATACCACATGCACACCTTATGCGTGCATGAAGTAACAGTGTACAGAACAGTCATATGTACATACAAGGAGTTAACTCTAATCTCACCCTTACCTCTCTTCAAACAACAAATCAAACTGTACTTCCAAAACCACTGGCTTTGTTCTTGTAGTACTCCAGGCTAACTTCCCTCTCCCCACCCTCTCTTTACCTTTAACCCCTCATTGTGCATAAAAACTAGCTTCTACCCTGTTTCTTTTCCCTTGCTGTCCTTCTATGCTCTGACCTACTTCTCCCATCCCTCCCACCTCCTCTTGACTGTCTTCCTTCTTTTCCTCACTTCCTTCTTGACTCCTGCCTCTTCCCTATTATTTTATCTTTCATACTCCTTCTACGTCTCTACCCTTCTGAGCTTTAACTATTATCTATATGGCTTTTGCCTTATTGCATAACCGTTATGTTTTAGGTAGAATTGCTTTGAAACCGACAGAACATTGTGTATGAGTTTAAACTGTTTGAGTTCCTTAAATGTATGTTGATTTTATTAACAAGCTGATTTATATTTCTATTATTTTGTATGTCTTTATTAACAACTTGTCTGTCTGCCTTTATTATGTTATGTGTGGAGCTTTTCTCCCCAGGCCTCTACTGAAAATGGACATATATCCAGCTAGACTAGCCCAGTCAACAAATGTAAAATTAATAACAATAAATAAATATGGCATCTTACCTGCACGCTCGGTGTCTTGCTGCTGTGTGGATCCAACCTCCATCATGATGCACGACTGATGCTGTTGTTGTTCTGGGGCTGGATCCACAACACTTAGCAGTAGCCCCTCCTGTCTGGTGAGGGGGGGATGTGTGGCCACCCCCCCACCTGTGGCAACCTGTTGCCTGCGGATATCTGCAGCACGCTGGCGGACATTTCTAATCAAATCACTGCAGTGATGTCTCACCTGCTCATATGTCCTCTCATGCATGCCAACATCATTTATCCTGCTAACAAGGTTTTGCCACAGTGCAGACCTCTCCTGCTGATTCTGGGTGGTGCGTGAAAACAGGATGGCATAGTCACGCACCAGGCTCTGGTGGATCACGTCATCCTCTGCAGCAGAGTAGGCGGGGTTCCTTTTCAGAGCCATATTCACCTGGAAAAGTACACAAACAGGTTATCAGCATAGTATCTCAGCAATATATGGTACACATCCTATACAGGGAGTATTAAATTGTACTTATTACTGCTTGGTTGTAACTTGATTAAAGTGTAGCTATCATTCTAAGTCTTTTGGATTAAGCACTTGGCCTTCAGACCAGTTGTTTTACATTAGGGAGGTTTGTGGCAAGCACTGTGGTGGCAGGACACATAGCTTTCATCCTTCTAAGTTGGGAACTGCTGATTGAGAGCCCAGTGTCCAAGTGTATTAGTTCTGGTATAAGCAGTTGGCCTTCAGGCCAGGTATTTAACATTAACAAGGTTTGTGGTCTGCACTCTTGTGTGAGAATAGGCTGTACTCTGCCATTCATAGCTGGGAACTTCTGGTTTCAGGTTTATAGTGCCTGCATATTTGAGCTGTATCTTACTGACATTGGTACACCTTGTTTGCTGTAGCAAACACTACATCCAAGCCTCCTGAATCTAGCTTTGTTTATATGCTTGTTATCTGTTAGCTTGTTATTTCACTGGTACGCTACTTCCACATAATACACAGCTTCTCAGCACTTCTGTGACTCACTACTGATATCTGCATTGCTTACTGTACGTATTTCCTTGTTACACATGACAGCAAGTGACTGCTTGTCATTTTGCATTTACTTAATTGTAACACATTGCACTTAAGTTACCTGGCACTTGCTCACTGAAGCTATTATATCAGTCAGCAGTAGTAAGTAATATCAGTACACCCTCACTCCCCACTGGACCTTGTTTTCAATTATTATGGAATTCACAATAGTATTCTAGCATGTCCAAAGGTCAGTTGTCAGTCTCCTCTCCAGTCCAGCTGGTGAGTGTGGTAATCCAGAGGCAATGTTATAACAGCTGCATGTACACAGACAACCTCCTCCTCCTAACAACAAATTCAAACACATGTGAGTGATGCAACCATATACCAAACTGGAGGCTAGGCTCTCTCTACTCAATACTGCCATAACCAGTCAGGTGGAGAAGGAAACCACACTCACTACACTTCCAGTCTCACATAGACCTACCACGACAGCAAAACTAACACATAATCACACAAAAACATACTCGGAGGCTCAGACTACAGATCTGCCTATGCAGCAGAGACCTCCAAAGCAGACACCCAAGCAACCACTACCACAGAAACAAACACGTGCAACACATATCTCACAAAGCCAATGTGCTGAACACTCACAGCCCTTAACAGTAAACAACACACCTCATACACCTGTAATAGGTGCCTCTATCATCAGGCACACTGACATCACGTTCACCAGGCTTAGCGAGGAGAGGGTCACAGTGTGCAGCCTGTCGGGCACTACGACCCGCCACATAACACAAACACTCAAGTAACTCCAAGGCAAGTACAGGTATGACTCACTCAATGTCCATGCTGGTGTGAATGACCTGACACATACCTCCCTGGACTACATGACATGAGACAGAAAGGAGCTCTCTGAGCATGTAGCCCATGACAGTATGACCCTGACCTTGAGTAGCATCTTACCCTCACCAAGAATGATGCCACAATATCAAGGCAAGATGATCCCTTTCAACAATTGAATGAAGTACTGGTGTCATTCACAGGTGAGCCAATGCCTGTCATCTTGGGGTGATATGCTGTACAAGCCACGATGCTTTGCTAGGGACAGCTTGCACCTGTCACCCCTGGCCTTTTGGATTTTGGCAGAGGCTCTTGCTACACCCATAGTGCCTTTATTAGGCAAGGCTCATAAGGCAAACCCACATCCATACGTATCACAAAGGATGTGGAACTAAGAGTGATGCTACTCAACACCAGAAGTCTAGACCTCAGGATACACGCACTCAAAACTCTACTTAGCATTATGGACATCGATATCTGTGCAGTAACAGAAACCTGTTTCAGGTTTCCCAGGAGCACACCAGCACTAACAAGTTATACCTGTTACCATTCTTGTCGGCCCCAACACTTGGACCAGACAACAAAGGAGGGGGAGTATCAATATTCATTGCAGATTCCCACACCTCCACATTGGTGGCAAAGTACCACATAGGTGTTAAGCCATTGAGTACAGAAGACGTAATTGGGGACCTGGGGAACAAACTTGATAGCAATCTGTCATTTGTCAACCACATGGCCAACGTGGATTGAAAGACATGTTATATAGCCCAGCTAATCATGAAGGGATTCACATGTACAGCAGGGGAGGTCATTGTGCCTCTTTACTCATCCATCATCAGGCCTATAATTGAGTACAATGCACCTTTTGGGATGTACCTAACCAGACACCTACAGCAACTGGTAAAGCCCAACAGTACCTCATCAAGAGGATCAAAGGGCTCAAACAGATGCCATATGCTGCCCAGTTAAAGAAAATCCAGCTGGACTCAGTGGCATACTGCCTGTTCAGAGGCAATCTGTGCCTGCCATATACAGCCATGTCCAACCCAGAAGTAATGAACATGCTGCACCTCAGGAAATCAAAGTCCCATACAGCCACAAGCTCAGGAGACCTGAACCTTAGCACTGACATAAATAGGACATGCTGGAGGGGCATATTCCTAACCCAGAGGCTCCCTTCACTCTGTAATGAACTCACAGTACAGGTTAGGCAGAGTCCCTCATTGACTCTCTTCCATAGGAATCTGGATGAGTGGATGGAGATCATAGTTGTACCCGGTATCACTTCTATGTCACTGTTAGACAGAGGCACAGTATACTAACCTCGGAAAAGGGCATAGCAGCATAAATTTTAATTGGGTGGCAAAGACAAACACATTCTACTAGGCTTATCAATGCCCTAGGGCAAATAGCCTAGTATGAACCTATGAACCTATGTGTACTGCTATAGTACTTCTGCCATATGTTGCATGTGTGTGTGTTGTGGGGATGCACAGGTAATGGCCAGATATTTCTGCACAGGCAACACGTCTGAAACACTCTGGGTGTTCATCCCTACATACTGTATGTGTGTTGCCATCCAACCCTGTGATGTGGACACACATTACTCAGCCTGGATATACATATCCCAACAACACCACAAGCACAGTACACTACCTTGCTATGTATGCATGTAATTACACAGTTATTCACTAGTTAGGACTGTGATGCTATCCATGCAGCCCACTGGGCCAGTGGAAGCCACAACACACACTGCTGGCCCCTTTACAAAAGCTTACCACAGACATCCCACATAGTGCATGTACTGTGCACACACATATCTAACCCAGACTGTATGCACACCACTTATTTATCCTGTCCAGTGGACTACAGATACAGGCACATTGTATAACAATAGCAGGAGGCTACTGCAGCACAGGGCAGATTCACATGAAGGCAAGGCATCTGTGGTCAGCAGTGTTAAGATGCTTCACATTCACCACATGCACAGATATTGGCAACATTGTTGCAGACAGTTTAGGTGCAGGTAACCCCATTCTCCTACACAAGTGGAATTAGTTATCACAGATGACTGTAACCTCCCTATCATCTCACATGTCCAGGTGAGGGCCACCCTCAACATTGCAGAACACATAGCATCACTGTTACAAAATGGTATCCCTGGATGTGTGATACGTTCACCCCTAGAGGACATAGCACCACATTACAGACTGATATTAATCCCTGGCCATACTACAGGATATGTACCTGAACAGTGCCATACATACACAGTGGTCCCACACCAATGAGGAGGAACCTCTACTGACCCTGGGAACTACTGCATCATATGCATAACTGGCCTTGTGTTCTAAGCTATGGAAGTTTTAAGTATGGACAACATGTACAGCAATATTACATATGTATATATTTCAGGACTATGTACACACAACCTATCTCATGGACATACCTATAGATAGTGAACTATGATACATTTGGAGGTGTCACAGTAAACACAGTATTAACCTGCTACTTTGCATTACCTGTGTTTGTGGCAGCTGTTGCTGTGTCAGTGGTGCTGCTTGCTGCTTGCTGTTTGCTGCTGCTGCTGCTGCTGGTGCTGGTTTTGCTGCTGGCTGTCTTTATTTCTGTTTTGTTCTCTCTCTGTCTCTCTCTCTCTTTCTCTGTCGGTTTTGTGCAATGAATGTATTGCATGTGTGGAGTGTGGGTACTGGATGCTTTTGTAGGTATCTGCATAGGTCCATGTGATGGCCTCTGCACCAATTGTAAGGCAGCATTTGCTAATTGCATGCAGCCAGTTGTGTACTGATTGCATGTCTCACTGTGATTTCAGGACAGTGCTATAAAAGGGTATGTGAGATAGGCGTTGCCCTTTCAGATTGTAAGGGCGTGGACCATGCTGGTATGCTGTTGACAGTGTTCTGTGAGTGTGAAGGTTAGTACGTCTCTCATGCTTCATGCTGTGTTGTAAATTCAGGTTGCTGCATTTCTCTCACCTGTTCCCTGTAGTGAGTGTGTATGCATACTGACACCTACAACTATATTTCATATGTATTGCTATATATATATATATATATATATATATATATATATGTGTGTACATATACATACTTTCATATATGTACATTAGCTGACATTATTGGGTACAAGCTAACAATTAGCAGGGCTGTTTCTGTTAACACTACACTAGTATGGGAATCCAGTAATTGGGACAGTAAAAGTCTGCCTGACATGCTTTGGGTAGTACACATACTATATTGCCTTTATCTTCATTCCTACTATTACATGTTCCACTTATTTTAGCACTATATTCCTGTATGAGAGTCATGGCTTACTGGTAGGTCATACAGACTAGTGTTACAATGGTCTTGTGGTAGGGCCTACTAGTATGCTTATATTTTGCTTTCAAATTGAGTACAGGGCCTATCAATCAAAGTGCTGGAGGCACCTTTAAGCAGTTAAAGGGTTTAGTAGGTCTCACAGGAGTCAGGCTGTGTTGCAGATTCTGGTTGCTGCATTTATCTTCACTGTTTCCTGTAGTGAGTGTGTATGGATACTGACACCTACCACTATATTTCATATGTATTAATATATGTATATATATATATATATATATATATATATATATATATATATATATATATATATATTTATATATATGTGTACATATACATACCTTCATATATGTACATTACCTTACATTATTATGTACAAGCTAACAATTAGCAGGGCTGTTTCCGTGAACACTAAACTAGTATGGGAATCCAGTAATTCAGGCATTAAAAATCTACCTGACATGCTTTGGGTAGTACACATCCTATATTGCCTTTATATTGATTCCTACTATTACATGTTATATATATTTTAGCACTATGTTTTTGTATGAGAGTCATGGCTTAGTGGTTGGTCATACACACTAGAGTTGCCAGGGCCCTGGGTTCGAGAGTGACAGTAGGAATTTATTTTTCTTTCAAACTGAGTATAGGACCTGTCAATCAAAGTGCTGAAGGCACCTTTACGCAGTTAAAAGGGTTATTAAGTCTCACAGGGGCCAGGCTGTGTTGTAGATTGTGGTTGCTGCATTTATTTTCACTGTTTCCTGTAGTGAGTGTGTGTGAATACTGACACCTACCACTATATTTCACATGTATTATATATATATATATATATATATATATATATATATATATATATATATATATATATATGTGTGTGTGTACATATAATACTTTCATATATGTACATTACCTTACATTATTATGTACAAGCTAACAATTAGCAGGGCTGTTTCCGTGAACACTAAACTAGTATGGGAATCCAGTAATTCAGGCATTAAAAATCTACCTGACATGCTTTGGGTAGTACACATCCTATAATGCCTTTATATTGATTCCTACTATTACATGTTATATATATTTTAGCACAATGTTCTTGTATGAGAGTCATGGCTTAGTGGTTGGTCATACAGACTAGTGTTATTAGGGGCCTGGGTTCGAGACTGATAGTAGGAATTTATTTTTCTTTCAAACTGAGTATAGGACCTGTCAATCAAAGTGCTGAAGGCACCTTTACGCAGTTAAAAGGGTTATTAAGTCTCACAGGGGCCAGGCTGTGTTGTAGATTGTGGTTGCTGCATTTATTTTCACTGTTTCCTGTAGTGAGTGTGTGTGAATACTGACACCTACCACTATATTTCACATGTATTAATATATTTATATATATATATATATATATATATATATATATATATATATATATATGTATATACATATAATACTTTCATATATGTACATTACCTTACATTATTATGTACAAGCTAACAATTAGCAGGGCTGTTTCCGTGAACACTAAACTAGTATGGGAATCCAGTAATTCAGGCATTAAAAATCTACCTGACATGCTTTGGGTAGTACACATCCTATATTGCCTTTATATTGATTCCTACTATTACATGTTATATATATTTTAGCACTATGCTCTTGTATGAGAATCATGGCTTAGTGGTAGGTCATACAGACTAGTGTTACCAAGGTCCTGGGTTCGAGACTGACAGTGGATATTTATTTTTCTTTCGAAATGAGTACAGGACCTGTCAATCAAAAGTGCCAAAGGCACTTTTAAGCATTTAAAACCAGATCTGCGCTCATTTGCACGGAGCTCACGCATGCGCACTGGCGGTGAGCTCCGTGCACACAAGCGCACACCCGCGCTATTTTCTTTGAAAGAAAAGAAAAAGGGGTGACAGGAAAGTGGTGAAAAAAGGGTCACAAAGAGGATAAGACAGTAGGGAAACAAGCTTGGAATTTGCAGGAAGGATGTAGGTGAGGCCCATAGCTGCCCATGTCTTTCTCAGCAACAGCTGTGCATTTGTATGCAATTTGGTGTGAAATTTGGAACCTTCCACCCCTGAGAGAGGTGTCAGGACAACATTAATACCTGTTGTACAGCCAATTGTAATTAACAGTTTCAATGTCCAGCGGACATGTGTGCAACATGGACAGCTATGTATGGGGCGTAATTTTTGTGGGTACAGAGTGCCATTTTTTTTTATCAGGTGAGAGTGGTATGTCAGGTGAGGTAGTTGGTATAGCTGGGGAGGTAGGTTGGGTAGGTTAACAGACAAGACAGACAAGACGCATACAGGGGTGGTGTATGACACATGTGGGGGGGTTACACAATTGACGGGGATGGAGGTTGGGATATCCAAGACACATGAGCCCACAGATGGCAACAGTGGAACTGATATCCCCACCCATAGGCAGTTGCCACTGTTCCTTCACAGCCCAGGATGGGGCTGTGCTGGGGGCTGTGCAGGCGGGACAACGGGCAAGCCCGTAAGCTGTGCCACCCGGGCCTCAAGCTGGCATAGGGGCCCAAGAACAGAGTCTTGGATCTCCCTTTGCACCACAGACCGGACACCTTGGAGGGTGAGTGGACGTGATCCTCCGGCCACGCTTGCAGAGGGGGGATGGGCCCCATCCCCTGCAGCGCTTCCACCCGAAGGTGGCACAGGGCCACCGGAGGAGGGTCCAGCCTGGGCACTAGTGCCAGGTGCAGTCGCCAGCTGAGGTGGGAGAGGTGGGTCCGCTGGGACCTGCCTTCCCAAGCGTTCTAGGTTTGTGTGTATGTTATGTTAGTTTGGGTTAGTGGCATATTATTCCATTCAAATTAGTTGTAACAGCATGCATTGGTATTCCCATTAAACAAACACCCAGATATTAACACCATTGAACAACGGGCATATCAATATCACATGCATTATTTGAACGGAAATACACAATCAAACAACATGCAGGGTTGATTAATGGCAACAGGCCATCAGGTTTGCAGGTTTGCAGGTATGACCAGGGCACATGCAACAACAGACATGCATATATTTTTGAAACAGGACAAATGTCCATGGTTAATGAAATGTTCACATACCAATATTTAGTGGGTTTTTAATTTGCAATTATAGGGTGGGGTGGAGAAAGAAAATGATGACACATTCATAAATTATACATTGATATACATTTGTAATAGAAACACAATTAACTTGTGGGTGATAGTTTCAAATGATTTTTACTTGACTGTCATGCTAGACCTGTTACAGATACATCACTATCCTAGTTATTTTGAATTTGATCAGATACATCATCCTGCTACACTTTGATGACAGGGCAGGGGACAACTATGGATGTTTAGTATGTCAGACAATCATTCATTCTATCTGCAAATTGCTGACTGTGATCACCATATACAGATTTTGGCCTGAACATTCAAGAGTCAGACACACTGACATCAGTTTGGGATGTTAAGTTTTAATTCCCACATGCATTTAGTTCTGTAGAACCACACTGAAGCTTATATATTCAGGTGTTATTACTACTTTATTCATTGATACATGACCCTTTCTGTCACTCTCACACATCCTGCAATTTCACAGTTCAGGTTGGTACTTCTAGGCTTTGTTCACATATTAGACCTGTGGGGATTCCAACACTTTCCATCAGCCTCACTTCTGTCATGATTCAGCATTTCAACAGGGGATATATCTCACATGTGATTACCTCAGATTCTGAAGCTGTACTCTTGAGACTACTGCAGGTTATACTACATTTAATTAATGGTGGGACATCTGTATTACAGCACTATTTATTTCTATCACTTATATTTCCAATTTCACTTGCATACTGATGAACTTGTTGCAGCCATACCTGCAGACTTTTACTTGCTGCTTGCACATTCTATTACTTTTAAGCAATACACTGCAGTGTTCTGCTACATGCTACACTATAATATTTATTTACAAGTACTAGGTGGAGTTACTAGCCTGCATGGTGGCGCAGCTGCACCAGCCTGCAGTCATGTGTCTGTCAATTCATAGACCAGACACCTGCAGCTGTAATACAAAACAAGTAATATTGGGATACACATCTCCATGGTATCAGCTAGTTGAATTCCTTACATACATAAGTAAAATGTAACTTACTCAGTAGTGGGGCGTTGGGCATATCCCAGGCCTCCTGGATCCATTGGGTCAACTGGTCTTGCTTATGTCGCTTCAGGTCCGCATGGTGGTGATGGACCTGCTCACCAGTGCGCGGAATCCCAGTAGCACTAGTAAGATCATGAGCCAACTGGTCCCATGCCTCCGCCCTGTACGCTCCCCATGAGACCTGGCCCTGCATGCGTTGGGCCTCATGATGGTGAACGAGGAGCCAGACCATGTATCTGGACTCCTCAACGCCCCACCGCTGTGCTCGAAAGCAACGTCCCTCCCCTACTCCACTCATTCTGCCTGCAGGTGTATTCTACAATTGTTTATGCTGTGTATTCCCGCCAATGGGGCTTATATATGCCGATTTTCCTGCACATTTCTATGATTGGCCGGTTTAGAACTGTATCTACTTCACAGAAACTGCTTTTTCATGCTCCATTTTGGATTACATCCTATATATATGCTATTTCTGCATTTCTAAGTACTGCTGCCATGGCTTAGTGGTTTAGTACCTTGACTCTAGTGCATGGTATCCTAGGTTCGAATCTGACCACTGCATTTTAATTTTATGACTGTCTAGAAATGACTTCAGGACCTGTCAATCAAACATGCCAAAAGCACTTTTAAGCACTTTAAAACCAGGTCTGTGCTCGTTTGCGCGGAGCTCACGCATGTGCACCGCCGGTTAGCTTGTGGGCACGTCGCGCAAACGGTGTGCGCTGGGTTACACCTTAATTGGCTAGTAACACACATGTTAAACTAAGCACAGCTAGTTGCACACAGTTTGAGCCTGTTAAACCAGTGCTTAGCTCTGAGCAAGCAATTTGCAGATTGTGAAACGCTACTTAGCTACGGGCACTCTGTCTCACTGCAGTTTAGCTTTCAGTACATTTCTAACAATTTTTATTCTTGTATTACTTGGAAATATATGCTCCATTTCATTCCATTTTACAAAAGGAAATACTTTTACATTTGTACAATACTGTCAGGGGCCTTTTTAGTGCTTATTTACCAAAAAAAAAAAAAGGGTGTTGTGTGGGCTCGAACCTTGCCTGCCTCCTCTCAAGCCAACAACTCTACTGCTCTGCTATTACTTCTTGGCTTACTTTGCATATTTAGTTCTTATATCCTTTTCCACTGATTGCTAACTGCAGTTGCGCTAGTAGCACACCCGCGCACACGAGCGCACACAGTAGCAAACATTTACGGGGTTTAAAAAAAATAAAACAGTTTTTATTTTCGCTTTATAACATCTGTTCACTTTTTACATTGTTGGTCTGTGGGGGCATGTGTTGTGTAGTGTGTTTATTCACATTTCCATGGCCTTTCTCGTGGCTGTTTACTTTCAGCCATTATAGACTTCCAGGGGCGTGTCAGCTTGCAGGGCTTAGCCAACGGACACGCTCCCTACTGTCTTACACGGTCCGTGTAAGAGTTACAGTGTGATTCAGCATGCCTCATGCACCTCATAGGTTCATAGGTTCATAGGTTTATACTAGGCTATCTGCCCTAAGGCATTTATAAGCCTAGCCCAAATTATTGTGGCTTACGCCACCCCTTATATGAAAAAATACTGTGCCCATTAGTTTGTTGTGCCTCTGTCCAGCAGTGACACAGAGTTGATTCCTGGGGTAAACCTACGATCTCCCATCCACAGGTCTAGATTTCTCTTGAACAGAGTCAGCGAGGTGCTCTGCCTCACATGGACCGGGATTTTATTCCACAGCATAGGAGTCTCTGAGTGATAAATCTATCCCTCCAGCACGTCCTATTTATATCCGTGCTAAGGTTTAAGTCACTTGCTCTAGTGGTTTTGGTGGATTTGGATTTTTTGAGGTGGAGCATGTCCATTAATTCCGGGTTGGACATGACCTTGTATGTCAGGCACATGTCACCTCTGAGCAGACGGTATGCGACTGAATAGAGCTGGAGTTTCTTCAATCTGGCAGCATATGACAGATTTTGGAGTCCCTTTATCCTTTTGGTGAGGAACTTTTGGGTCTCTCCAATTGCTGCAGATGTCGGGTGAGATACATCCCGAATGGGGCATTCTACTCGATCATTGGTCTGATAAGTGAAGAGTACACGGGAACAATGACCTCACTAGATCTGGATGTGAATCCTTCATGATCAGGTGGGCAATGTAGAAGGTCTTTCTAACCACTTTAGCAATGTGAGTGTCAAAAGAAAGGCCACTGTCAACCTGGGTCCCCAGGTCCCTGATAACCTCTTCTGTGCTTAGTGGATTGCCACCTATATGGTAGCTTGGGGTTACCTTGTTTTTCCCGAAGGGTATGACTATACATTTTTTGGCGTTTAACTTCAGGCCATGGCTCTGGCACCAGCTATCTGTTTCCGTGAGTCCCTTCTGAAGGATATCCGTGTCCGATGCACTTTCCACTATGGCGCCCAGTTTGCATTCGTCTGCAAACTTTGTCAGCCAAAGTCCTCTCATGTTGGCCTGTACTTCTGAGAAGTAGATGCCAAACAATAGGGGGCCAAGGACCGAGCCCTGTGGGACACCACTTGTGACCGGCTTGGAGTCTGACACAGCGCCAGCAACTCTAACCCTGTGGGTTCTGTCCTTAAGCCAGTTTGCAACCCATCTTGTGACATATGGGTTTACATTTAAGCTGGTAAGTTTTTCTACAATACCCGAGTGGGGTATTGTGTCGAAAGCCTTTGCAAGGTCAAGGTAGGCTGTATGGACTGCCTTTCCCTCATCAATGGCCTTGGTGACTGTATCGAACAAGTCAACCAAGTTCAAAAGGCATGATCTTCCCTTGACAAAGCCAAACTGGGTCGGGTCTAATGTCTGCAAGTCCCTATATCTTTGTTTATGAGCTCCATTATGATGCTCGCCATAGCATTGCAGACTAGACTTGTTAAGCTTATGGGGCGGTAATTACCAGGCGACGAAGAGGCACCGCCTTTGTGGAGTGGAACCACAGTTGCCGACGCCACTCCTTGGGCACGTATCCTGTGGTAAGGCTGAGATTAAACAGCTGCCTTATGTGCGGGTTTAATTCCTCATTTAGCTCGTGTAGCACACAGCCGGGGACACCATCCGGTCCCATTGATGCTGTGTTTTTAGCTTTAGAGAGAGCAGCTTTCACCTGCGCATATGAGATGTCCGGGAGGCTACACTCGGCTGGGATAGTTATCTCTCCTTTAGGGGAGAGGGGTGAAGTTTGCACTGAACCTGTCTGCCAGTATGTTGGCAATGTCTGTGGGTTCAGTGATTTTTGTATCATTTTGGACTAATTCTGAGCATATCTGGGAGTTTCCACCCAGGTTCCTAACATAGCTGAAAAAGGCCTTATGATTGTCCTTTGAATCCATGGCAATTTTTCTCTCAAAATTGGCCTTAGTTGATTTTATGAGTGCTCGTATTTTTTACTAATAATGATCAGGGGTGACTTCCTTTTATGGATTTTGTTCTATCATGTAATAGCTTTCTCCTCTTATTGTAAAGTTTGTTAATGGCTGGGGTCCACCAGACTGGACGTTTGCCCTTTGTGGAAAGAGTCTTGGTTTTATTTGGGATTGCCTGATCCATGCAGTCCTGGAGGTGTTCATAGAAGGCATTTGTAAGGGCTTCCGCAGCTTGGGTTGTGGTTTCCTCTGGCTCAGGGGCCTTGAAGGATACCACACCAGTCTTGAGTAGTGTGAAGTTTGCTTTAGAGAAGTTCTTCACTATGGTCTTTTTGCTTGGGGTGGGGCGGGATGTGGATTTCCAGTGAGATTAGTTTATGATCAGATCTCACCAATGAGGGATATACTTCGGTGTGGAGCATTTTGTCCCCATGTTTGTGACAATGAGATCTAGTATATTTTCTCCTCTCGTGGGAACAGTGACTAGCTGTTCCATGGCATTTGAATTTATGAACTCCAGGAACCGTTGGGCTAGAAAGTTAGGGCTTGAGTAATGTTCCCAGTCTATATTCGGGTAGTTGAAGTCACCCAATATGATGGTGTTTGGAGATACATTTATACCCTCCAGTGTCTTCAGGAAGGCTGTGTGGGGTTCCTGAGTTTGAGAGGGTGGCCTGTAGCATGCTACAATTTGTAGAGCAGTTTTGCCTATGGTTAGTTGCACCTGGATGGTTTCCGAAGCTTCGTGTGTTGCCACCAACCTGGAGGTGTGAGTATCCTTTATGAATATGGATACACCCCCTCCTTTTGTGGTGTGGTCCGGGTTTTGGGGCCGGAACGCATGATATGAGGTAAAACCTAATAGTGCCGGGGTGCTCTCAGGAGCCTTGAACCAGGTTTCAGTTACAGCACAGACATCGATGTTCTCCATACTGAGAAGGGCCTCGAGTGCGTGCATTTTGAGATTTAGACTTCTGGCATTGAGCAGCATTACCCTCAGTTTCTTCCCATTTTTGTTTTCTAGGGTGGTAGGTTTAGAATTTGAGCCTTGCCTAAAAAAGGCACTATGGGGTGGCAAGAGCCTTAGCCAATATCCAGAATCCCAGGGGTGACAGGTGCAAGCCGTCCCTTGCAGCAGCGTGGCTTGTCAAGCATGTCATCCCAGGCAGACAGACACTGGATCCCCTTTGAATGACACCAGACACTAAGCCAATTGTTAAAGCTGATCATCTTGTCTCTATATTGTGGCATCATTCTTGGTGAAGGAAGGATACTGCTCAGGGTTAGGGTCATACCTGCCTGGGCTACATAATCAGAGAGCTCCTCTATGTCTCTTTTCATGTAGTCCAGGGAGGTACGTCTCAGGTCGTTCACACCAGCATGGACAATGACTGTGTCATATTTGTACTTGCCATGGAGTGACCAGTGCTTGTGTTATGTGGCGGATTCTAGCGCCAATAGGCAGCTTACTGTGACCCTCTCCTTGTTCAGCCTGGTGAGTGGGACGTCAGTGTGTCTGACTATGGAGTCACCTATGACAAGTATGTTTGGTGTTGTATTTGGCCTTAAGGGCTGTGACTGCTTTGCACACTGCTTTTGTGGTTTATGTGTTGCTTGTGGGGTGTCTTGAGGTAGCAGTTGTTTGGGTGTCTGCTTTGGAGGCCTCTGCTGTTTAGGTAAATTTTACTCAGAGCCTCCGAGTATGTCTTTGTGTGTTTATGTGTTTGATTCAGTGGAGTGGTAGCATTATGTGAGGCTGGTTTTGTGGTGTGTGTAGTTGCCTTCTCCTCCTGTCTGGTCTTGCCAGTCCTGAGTTGAGAGAGCTCAGCCTCCAGTTTGGCTAAATAGCTGCATCTCTCGCAAGTATTTGTGTTATGTGGGAGGAGGAGAGGGTTGTCTGTGTACATGAGGCAGTTATAACATTGCCTCAAGATTCCCAGATTCACCAGCTGGACCGAGAGGAGATTGACAACTGACCTTTGGACATGCTAGAATAATATTGGGAAATCCTTAATTGAAAACAAGGGCCAGTGGGGAGTGAGGGTGTAGTGCTTTTAATTTTTAGTGCTGACTTATATAATTGCTTTAGTGAGCAAGTGCCAGGTAACTTGAGTGCAATGTGTTACAAGTAACTAAATGCAAAAACGACAAACAGTAACTTTCTTTCAAGTGAAACAAGGAAATAAGTGCAGTAAGCAATGCAGATATCACTAGTGATCCACAGAAGCGCTGCGAAGTTGCGTATTAGGTGGAATTAGCTTCCAGGGAAATAACAAGCAAACAAACAACAAGCATATAAACAAAGCTAGATTCAGTAGGCCTGGATATAGTCTATGCTAGAGCAAACAAGGTGAACCAATTTCAGTAAGATACAGTTCAAATATTCAGGCACTATAAACCTTCAACCAGAAAATTCCCAGCTCAGAAGGGCAGAGTCCAGCCTCTTCTCCCACAAGAGTGCAGACCACGAACCTTCTTAATGTAAAATAACTGGCCTGAAGCCCAAGTGCCTAAACCAGAACTAATACACTTGGACACTGGGCTCTCAATCAGCAGTTCCCAACTTAGAAGGATGAAAGCTACCTGTCCTGCCACCACAGTGCTTGCCACAAACCTTCCTAATGTAAAACAACTGTTCTGAAGCCCAAGTGCTTAATCCAAAAGACTTGAATGATAGCTACACTTTAATCAAGTTACAACCAAGCAGTAATAAATACCATTGAATACTTTAGAGAATGTCTGGATTAGTGCTCAAGTTACACAAACAAAGCTAGATCCAGCAGGCCCGAATCCAGTCTATGCCACAGCAAACAAGGCGCACCAACTTCAGTAAGGAACAGTTCAGATATGCATGCACTATAAGCCTTTAACCAGAAATTCCCAGCTCAGAAGGGCAGAGTCCAGCCTCTCCTCCCACAAGAGTGCAGACCACGAACCCTCTTAATGTAAAATAACTGGCTTGAAAGCCCAAGTGCTTAAACCAGAATTAATACACTTTTAGAATAACAGACACTGAGCCCTCAATCAGCAGTTCTCAACCTAGAAGGATGTAAGCTACCTGTTCTGCCACAACAGTGCAGACCACAAACCCTCTCAGTGCAAAACAACTAACTGGTCCGAAGCCCAAGTGTTTAAACCAAAAGGCTTAAAATGAGTTACACCAAGCAGTAATAAATACAATTGAGTATTTTAAGATGATGCAAAAGTAAAAAGAAGTAGGTAAAAACACAAGTACAGTAAAAGCAGATGAATTTTTTTTTTTTTTTTTTTTTCTGAACAAGTGCTGAGATCAAAGAAACAGATTTGAGTGCTGAAACTAGAAAACTGGCTAGTTATAAGAAATAAACAAGCTAGAAGGCTTCCCTCAAACACAGAAGGGCTTGGGGGCTCAGAAGCCAACAAATAGTCTGTACCACTTAACAAGAAAAGCAGGAAATAAGCTTAATTTTTTTTTTTTTTTCTATTTCCCAGATGCTCTCTTTGTACACAGTAGGAGTGCCTGAAATCAGAATATGATCTCACTGCACTCAGTTGAGTGAGCAAATGAGATGGGCCCAGAGGCAGGCTGAGGGGCGGGCAGTTTCAATGCCACTAAGATTAACACCAAAACAAAAACAGGGCGGGTGGGTGGGAATAACTGAAGAGCAGAATAACTTCAGATAAAAATTCCTTCAACACTCCTTCATACACAGTTTAAATCAATTTAAATACTGTATTTTTTAAAAAAAAAGTGCAGAAAAAGGTACTTAAATTCTCTTATACGTCCAGTTGAATATAACCAAGTTTTTAGCTGGCCAAGCTGAAGTTTTAAAGCAGGAATTATTTCACATGCACCAGTTTAAATATGCAAGGACAGGAAGTCAAAGAATGTGGCTACCCCCACACCTGTAATTACTAGCAAATAACAAAATTCAGCCAACACTAGCTTTAGTTCAAGTTACTGAAGAGCAGAACAACTTCAGATAAAAATTCCTTCAACACTCCTTCATACACAGTTTAAATCAATTTAAATACTGTATTTTTAAAAAAAAGTGCAGAAAAAGGTACTTAAATTCTCTTATACGTCCAGTTGAATATAACCAAGTTTTTAGCTGGCCAAGCTGAAGTTTTAAAGCAGGAATTATTTCACATGCACCAGTTTAAATATGCAAGGACAGGAAGTCAAAGAATGTGGCTACCCCCACACCTGTAATTACTAGCAAATAACAAAATTCAGCCAACACTAGCTTTAGTTCAAGTTACTGAAGAGCAGAACAACTTCAGATAAAAATTCCTTCAACACTCCTTCATACACAGTTTAAATCAATTTAAATACTGTATTTTTTAAAAAAAAAGTGCAGAAAAAGGTACTTAAATTCTCTTATACGTCCAGTTGAATATAACCAAGTTTTTAGCTGGCCAAGCTGAAGTTTTAAAGCAGGAATTATTTCACATGCACCAGTTTAAATATGCAAGGACAGGAAGTCAACGAATGTGGCTAACCCACACCTGTAATTACTAGCAAATAACAAAATTCAGCCAACACTAGCTTTAGTTCAAGTTACTGAAGAGCAGAATAACTTCAGATAAAAATTCCTTCAACACTCCTTCATACACAGTTTAAATCAATTTAAATACTGTATTTTTAAAAAAAAAAGTGCAGAAAAAGGTACTTAAATTCTCTTATACGTCCAGTTGAATATAACCAAGTTTTTAGCTGGCCAAGCTGAAGTTTTAAAGCAGGAATTATTTCACATGCACCAGTTTAAATATGCAAGGACAGGATGTCAAAGAATGTGGCTACCCCCACACCTGTAATTACTAGCAAATAACAAAATTCAGCCAACACTAGCTTTAGTTCAAGTTACTGAAGAGCAGAATAACTTCAGATAAAAATTCCTTCAACACTCCTTCATACACAGTTTAAATCAATTTAAATACTGTATTTTTTTACAAAAAAAGTGCAGAAAAAGGTACTTAAATTCTCTTATACGTCCAGTTGAATATAACCAAGTTTTTAGCTGGCCAAGCTGAAGTTTTAAAGCAGGAATTATTTCACATGCACCAGTTTAAATATGCAAGGACAGGAAGTCAAAGAATGTGGCTACCCCACACCTGTAATTACTAGCAAATAACAAAATTCAGCCAACACTAGCTTTAGTTCAAGTTACTGAAGAGCAGAATAACTTCAGATAAAAATTCCTTCAACACTCCTTCATACACAGTTTAAATCAATTTAAATACTGTATTTTTAAAAAAAAGTGCAGAAAAAGGTACTTAAATTCTCTTATACGTCCAGTTGAATATAACCAAGTTTTTAGCTGGCCAAGCTGAAGTTTTAAAGCAGGAATTATTTCACATGCACCAGTTTAAATATGCAAGGACAGGAAGTCAAAGAATGTGGCTACCCCACACCTGTAATTACTAGCAAATAACAAAATTCAGCCAACACTAGCTTTAGTTCAAGTTACTGAAGAGCAGAATAACTTCAGATAAAAATTCCTTCAACACTCCTTCATACACAGTTTAAATCAATTTAAATACTGTATTTTTAAAAAAAAAAGTGCAGAAAAAGGTACTTAAATTCTCTTATACGTCCAGTTGAATATAACCAAGTTTTAGCTGGCCAAGCTGAAGTTTTAAAGCAGGAATTATTTCACATGCACCAGTTTAAATATGCAAGGACAGGAAGTCAAAGAATGTGGCTACCCCACACCTGTAATTACTAGCAAATAACAAAATTCAGCCAACACTAGCTTTAGTTCAAGTTACTGAAGAGCAGAATAACTTCAGATAAAAATTCCTTCAACACTCCTTCATACACAGTTTAAATCAATTTAAATACTGTATTTTTAAAAAAAGTGCAGAAAAAGGTACTTAAATTCTCTTATACGTCCAGTTGAATATAACCAAGTTTTTAGCTGGCCAAGCTGAAGTTTTAAAGCAGGAATTATTTCACATGCACCAGTTTAAATATGCAAGGACAGGAAGTCAATGAATGTGGCTACCCCCACACCTGTAATTACTAGCAAATAACAAAATTCAGCCAACACTAGCTTTAGTTCAAGTTACTGAAGAGCAGAATAACTCCAGATAAAAATTCCTTCAACACTCCTTCATACACAGTTTAAATCAATTTAAATACTGTATTTTTTTTAAAAAAGTGCAGAAAAAGGTACTTAAATTCTCTTATACGTCCAGTTGAATATAACCAAGTTTTTAGCTGGCCAAGCTGAAGTTTTAAAGCAGGAATTATTTCACATGCACCAGTTTAAATATGCAAGGACAGGAAGTCAAAGAATGTGGCTACCCCCACACCTGTAATTACTAGCAAATAACAAAATTCAGCCAACACTAGCTTTAGTTCAAGTTACTGAAGAGCAGAATAACTTCAGATAAAAATTCCTTCAACACTCCTTCATACACAGTTTAAATCAATTTAAATACTGTATTTTTAAAAAAAGTGCAGAAAAAGGTACTTAAATTCTCTTATACGTCCAGTTGAATATAACCAAGTTTTTAGCTGGCCAAGCTGAAGTTTTAAAGCAGGAATTATTTCACATGCACCAGTTTAAATATGCAAGGACAGGAAGTCAAAGAATGTGGCTACCCCCACACCTGTAATTACTAGCAAATAACAAAATTCAGCCAACACTAGCTTTAGTTCAAGTTACTGAAGAGCAGAATAACTTCAGATAAAAATTCCTTCAACACTCCTTCATACACAGTTTAAATCAATTTAAATACTGTATTTTTTAAAAAAAAAGTGCAGAAAAAGGTACTTAAATTCTCTTATACGTCCAGTTGAATATAACCAAGTTTTAGCTGGCCAAGCTGAAGTTTTAAAGCAGGAATTATTTCACATGCACCAGTTTAAATATGCAAGGACAGGAAGTCAAAGAATATGGCTACCCCCACACCTGTAATTACTAGCAAATAACAAAATTCAGCCAACACTAGCTTTAGTTCAAGTTACTGAAGAGCAGAATAACTTCAGATAAAAATTCCTTCAACACTCCTTCATACACAGTTTAAATCAATTTAAATACTGTATTTTTTTAAAAAAAAGTGCAGAAAAAGGTACTTAAATTCTTTTATACGTCCAGTTGAATATAACCAAGTTTTTAGCTGGCCAAGCTGAAGTTTTAAAGCCTAAGCTTAGCTAATTGTCCCTTGTGAGACTCAAACCCTGCACCTTGTGCTTGCAAGGCAAACACCTTAACCATTAGGCCACCCTCCCAGCCCCTCATGCATGACATGCTGACATCACACCGTTTAACTGCAGCCTCCGTGTAAGAGTTATAACTCTTACACGGAGGCTTCCTGAATCTGGCCCAGTAACTATTACATTTGTAATATTTTGAAAACAACTTACAATATATCAGTAACCACTCAAGTTACACACATACTTTTAGCAGCATTTTATTCATCTAGTTGAAAGCTTTCATTCAAGTCTAAGGAGTTCTGTCTGTTTTATCTGGTTGTTGAGATATTTAGAAAAGTGTAAACATGATATATATATATATATATATATATATATATATATATATATATATATACATATATTATAAAATGAGCAGTTAATATCTATCTGCACTAGACAGAGATCAAATATTAGCACTGTTGAGTTTGCTGTTCTGTACGCTTTAAGATGAGATGTTTAAAACCTTGCATGTAGCATGTTTGGAAATTATTGATATAAATATGAACAACCAATATTTGACGCCTAGAAGCATCAGTAGGAGTTAACTGCAGATGCACCTGGAAGGGTCACTTGGATGTAATGAGTTAAGGGAGTGATTTCAGTATGCTTTGGTATCCAATATTAACTATATTATGCCACTGTTGTGAAAAGTTGTTGAGGAAAGTCATGGAAGAATAAGAGATATATGATGTTTGGAGACAAAACAGAGGAGGAATAAGCAGCACACATTTTCAAGAAATGAAAGCAAACAGTCAAGTAGTTTGGAGAGGTTACTTTTTAACTCAAATGTGGCTGGGGGTGGTAGTTATGTAAAATCTTTGGAACATGGTATTTCTAATCATTTAATGGTGGTCATCATTTGGGGCCTCAGAAGTACTTCATCACATGGGAGGTGGTGGAACCCCAGAAAATTTAAATAGGTAGAAATGATTGGTTAAAAGATTGAAAGACATGCACAGATAGGAGAGAAGAGAAAAGCAGAATAAGGATAAAGTAGTGAGATGGAGTAAACTCACCATGAAAAAGAAAGGTAATGTTGGATACAGGTAAAAATGTATAGGCATAAATAATATGATATAAAATAAGCAAAAGGGAAGCTGTTTAGACTTCGAAGGACTATTTGGCATTGGGAGTGGGTAGGAAAGGAAGGTAGGTTGGCATTTGTAATCATTTAAACATACTAAAAATATAAATTGGGGGGTAGGTTGGCCAGATGGTGTGATTAGTAAGTAATTGGGGAATTGGGAATCCAAGTAGATACCATTCCCTCCTTTGACAATCACGTTGCCAAAGTGGTTAGAAAGACCTTCTATATAGCCCACCTTATCACAAAAGGGTTCACATCTAGATCAAGAGAGGTCATTGTGCCCATCTACTCATCACTCATCAGGCCCATAATTGAATACAATGCCCCATTTTGGATGTACCTTACCTGACACCTGCAGCAACTGGAAAGGCCCCAAAAATACCTCACCAAGAGGATCAAGGGACTCAAACAGATGCCCTATGCAGTTAGGCTAAAGAAACTCCAGCTCTACTCAGTTGCTTACCGCCTACTCAGAGGTGATCTGTGCCTGACGTATAAAGCCATGTCCAACCCAGAATTAATGGACATGCTCCACCACAGGAAATCCAAATCCCTTAGAGCTACACACTCCAGGGACTTAAACCTCAGCACAGAAATAAATAGGACATGCTGGAGGGACAGATTCATGTCTCAGAGGCCCCTCATTCTGGAACAAAATCCCAATCCATGTTAGGCAGAGTCCCTCAATGATCCTCTTCAAGAGAAATCTTGATGAGTGGATGGGAGATCGTAGGTTTACCCATGGGATCTCTTCTGTGTCCCTACTAGACAGAGACACAGTAAACTAACCTCAAAAGGGCTATCTTCTGTGACCTACTATACAGAGGCACAGTCAACTAATCTAAAAGGGTGGCAAAAGCCAAACACACTCTGGCTAGGTTTATAAATGCCCTAGGGCAGATAGCTTAGTATCAACCTATGAACCTATGAACCTATGAAATTGGGGAGATGCAATGCAAGCTGAGTGCCTGGGAGTTCAAGATTCAGAGAATATAAGGGTGAGCTAAAGAAAAAAAAAAAAAGAAAAGTGCAGGAGGAAAGAGATAAGAAGTGTAGCAATCACAAAAGTTTTTTCAGGACTTCTATGGCATAACGTATAAGAGGATGGCAAGAGGGTAGAGATTGTTTTAAGTATGAAAGAGGGTATGAGATAGTAGAATAGAATACCTTTAATTGTTGCAGGTAGATAGAAATGAGTAAAAATTGTAGATAGGAGAGTTACTCCTGGTCACGAATAGTGGCAAAGCCAGGAGTCTGGGTGGTTTTCATAAAGTTTATATCAACAAGTAGGTTTTGAAGTATAGGTTTTATATTACCAGAGATGTTTAATGAGATCTTGGTGAAGACTGAATTATCACATTCCGTGAAGAAGGCAATAGTAATATCATTGCTGATGGTTAAGGATGAATCTGGAGGGGTAAGCAGATTTTAAGCCTTTCTATTATACAATGTTGATGCAAAATCTTTTGGTTAGGCTGTTAACAGCATGGTTTAAAAAAGTGCCTTTGACAGTGGTTAACTCCAGGTGGGCCTTGTGAAGGACAGATATTCCATGGACAGTTGAAAGTTACTCTTAAACATTATAGCATAGTTAGAAAAGGCAGGCCAAGGAAAGTCTGTGCTTTTTTATGATGGACCTACCAAAGGAATTAGAAATATATATGTATGTGTATATATATATATATATATATATATATATATATATATATATATATATATATATATATATATTTATGTCTCTCCCTCTCTCTCTTTCTCTCTCTGTATATATATATATATATATATATATATATATATTTATGGATAGAGATATATTCCTTTATTTACATTTATTTATTTATTCTTCTATTTTGACTGGATGGGTGGGCTTTTAGCTGAACAGTTTTCTGCCATGACTCGGGTGGGGAAGGTATGAAAAGTATTAGCAAACAAATTATATATAATATTGCAGACTGCACAATTGCACAGAATTAGGTTATACAACTTTGGCATAGGCTAAAAATCTTTTGTTGTCCAACAATAAAAAAAAAAAACAGTTAATATACTAAGATTTTGTGTAAATCCACTAATACTTGTACAGAAAAGTCTCTACAGGACAGTGAGAGAGAAATTGGAGTTAGAAGATTAAAGGGAAGTACAGCATGAGAGTTGAAAAAAGTAGAAAGTTATGAAAAAAGCAAAGAAAGCAGAGGAAGAGTTAGTGATTAGCAGAGTGGTGCAGTCACTGATCAGAAGGTTTTAGTATATTACTACTATCAAGAATGAAGGATTATAAATTATGTTCACATATGTACAACACAGGGATATTCTATCATGTGATAAGAAACTTTAGAAGTTATGGGTATATAGGAATACAGGAAAAAGATGAAAGTATAGCTGAGTGGCGGAAATCATCATCTCTATATAAATCAGGTATACTTGTATGTGTCAATGTACTATATTATTTTTCTGAACTGTGAGCAATTGCTCAGTCACCTGAGTTATGCTGAGAGATTATTTTATTCTGCATGAACAGTTTTCTAGAAAAAAAGAAAAAAAAATCCAATTGTTTCAATGTCAAAGTCAAGGTATACAAAAACTGGGATATTGCTGTACTGGTTTATGAAAGAGTAGAGGAAATATCTTATTGGGGGTTTACTTATTAGAGACAGGCAGAACATTTTTTTTTTTTTTTTTTTTTTTTTTTTTCATTTAAAGAGGGTGGAAGGAGTGTGAAATGGGCTGTGACCAGAAGCCTGTTTGCGTTTTGTACTGTGTAACACTGATGATCAGGTTGGGGTAAAAGTATACATGGCATCAATTTAGTATTTGTATTTTTTGAAGTGCTATAAGCAGAAACTAGGATAGCAGTTGGTAAGCCATGTTGTAGCCTTAGGAGGAACTCATTCCTTGTTTTGATAGATAAAAGGGAAGTAGTGGAACAGGTTAATGAGACATAAGAAAAAATAAGCAGTTAAAGAGACAGAAGGATAAATAATGAAAGCAGGTGTACGGGTTCAAGAATCTATGAAAGGTGGTCAAGAGGAAGGAAAGTTTGAATGAAGAGGTCAAATTTAGAATAAGAAATGCTGCAGCAAATTCCCACTGAGTGCTAAGAGTGGTATGTGAAAGAAGAATGCCAAAGAAGCTAAAAAGTAAAATGTGCAAAACACTTGTTTAACCAGTACTTCTTTATGACAAAAAAATAAAAATAAATAAATAATAGGCTGCGAAGGCAGAGCAGCTGGTGTACCTAGAGGTGTTGGAGATGAAGTGCATGAGACGGGCACTCATATTGTCCGACCAAGTTTATTGATTGGTTACTGAGGGTCATGATCAGCAGGGGGATGCAGTTTTAAGTTTCTGTTGTGAAGTGAAGGTTATTGAGACAGTTATATGGACTTGAAAAGTAAGTTTCTTTGGAATTTGGGGTAAGGATGGATGTGAATTCCTTTTAATGGCAGATTGCACTGATGAGGAAGGGAAGGAAGATGGTTCAATTCTGTAAAATATTATTTTGCCTAAAGAGATACCAAATGAAATGCCATTGATAAAGTAAAGATAGTGAATAACATATGTCCAAGAAAATGCCCTTGAGGGACTCTAGGAATAGGGACACTTTGCATAAGATTAGACTCAGTAGGTGCATGCAGTAAGGGTGGTCTCCAGTACTGAGACAACCTAGCTCACTGCAGCATCATATTGGTTATTTTTCCTGACTGGTGTTGCTCCTTCATGGCCAGACCCATAGCTTGTGTTGGAACTCCTGTCATTCCATTTTAAAAGCTGAAATAATTCTGTGGCTTATGGTTAATCTATACGACTTGCTATAACAGCCAGTTGGTGTTTTTCCAGTTCTAAAATCCCCACTGTTTGCACACAATGACTATTTTATTTAAGGTAATTGGCTTCACAACTTCATAGCCAGCCACACATTGGCCCCTTTTGGCTCTTTCACATTATAACTTATCCTAGCCTTCTGCTTTGTTAATTAAAGACTGACTGATAGCCTTGATGTTTGTCCACCAGTCTGTTTCGGCCTCCCATAGCCAAATTTGCAAGCACTTGCTGATCCTTTGTAATGAAAAACCTATTACTGTCTGCCTGGCTGTAAGATATTTACATTGTATGTTCAGCATTTAGAATGAAAATATACTGGAGTTCTTACTCAAGTCTGCATTTTGATCTTGTCCACTATGGTCTGGTGAAGTCTATCTTAACAGAAGAAAGCCTCACAAACAGTTTTAATAATAAGGTCAGTTGCTTTCCTCTGATGCTAAATTGCTTCTATCTGGTAACTTTGCTTGTTATTCTTCTTTGATAAACTAAAACAGATTTTCCTCAAGTGCCTTTACAACACTTGAACCTTGCCATTCCAAGGACATATAGTGGTAGCACGGTTATATTGTTTAATACATTTTTTTTTCATTCTTTAAAAATACATTTAATGCTTCACAGTTCATTGATTTCAAGCAAGGAGTTTCCTGTTTCAAAATAACCTTAAACTGCCACATACTTCAGACTCAGATCAGCTAACAATGCATGCATAACTGAATACCATAAAGTCAAATATCAGTGGTTAAAAGCCAATTATTCTTTATTAGATATGCTGCATACTTAATACTTTCTGAGAATTATAAGGCAAAATACTTGATGAAGACATAAAACCAGAAGAATTGTTTCTGACGAATTACTGTCCTTGAAAAATGCATATACAAACAGCTACTTAAATACCTAACAGATGAAAACCTCCTAACCCCTACTCAGCATTGATTTAGACCCCATCATAGTACATCCACTACCCTTCTGTCCTTTACTCATACTGTTGCTGAAGTCAGAGACAAAAATCTACTTGTTTCTTTCCTCTTTCTTGACCTTTCAAAAGTTTAGATACTCTCACCCTAAAATTCTGGCTACACTAACTGATCTCAGTCTATCCCCTTTGCTAGTAAATGGTTCTCTAGCTATCTCAAAAATAGACAACAGTTGGTAAGATGGCACTCTACCTGCTCCCCTTTCTTACCCATTCAGACTGGGGTCCCTCAAGGCTCCATTCTTGACCCACTACTCTTTAATGTTTTTACCAACCAACTATACACTTCTTGTACAACCTCCACTCTGGTACAATACGCAGATGACTCCACTCTTATCCCCTGTTCTAACAACATTTCCATCATCCTTTCTATGACTCAAAATACCTTTTGGTCCTTAGAAAAATGGCTAACTGACAACCAACTGATACTTTACCCCAAGAAAACCAAGCTTCTACTCTTTCTTCCAAAATTCCTTTCTCATCTCAAAACTACCATCACCATTTCTTCTCTTGACAACACCATTATACCAGCTGAACCACACACAAAGCTCTTCAGCATTATAACTGATGACAAATTAAAATTTGATACCCCTATAAGCACTGTATCAAAAATACAAATCAGAAACTCGACTTACTCTACAAACATAAAAAAACACCTAGCCCCTGACTCCAAACAAACTCTAGTTCAGGCTTTCTTCCTTCCTTGTCTATTATATGCTTCTATCTTTGGTCATCTACAATCCACCCTCCTAGCTAAATTCCATCAAACTTATTACAGCGTTGCAAGATTTGCCAGTAACCAACCATACAAATTACATCACTGCCTTGCATTAAAACAACTTCACTGGCTGGATTTCCCCCAACACCTGCTTCTCTCCCAGTTGCAACTCAACACACTCTTAACTTTCCAAACCCTTAGCCTGTTTCTCTCCTCCCTAATATCCCTTTACACCCCCTTCTACACTCTCTGCAGCTCAGAGCAGCACCTACTTGACACCTACAAACAAAAAATAATACTGGCAAACTCTTTACAAAAGTAGTGTGTCCCAGGCTTGGAACAAGCTCCCCCCTAACATCCAAACCATTACTAGCACAAATCTCTTTAAATCCAAACACAGAAATTTCCTCTTAATACCAGCACCTGGCATTGCCAAGTTCCTACTTAATCCCTCCACTCCCTCCACTTATACCTCTTTGCTATCTCTCATATTGCTACCTAAGCTGTCTCCATTGACTCTTTTCTGAAACGTATGACTCTCAATCCACTTCTTACAATAATTTCTTACTCTCTGAAGGCAGCAGCAATACCAAATATATTGCTCTCACCTACATACATCTTCTTACATAATGCCAAGCTAATTCTAATGTGTAACCTCAATTGTGTATACTCATTTGTAGTTTATGCCTATAATTACTATGGAACTTTTTTCTAAGCCTGTAATTTAATTTTCATTCTAGTCTGTCCAAAATTTTATATTTTCCATAATCTATCACTTTGTTTGTAATGCTTCACAAATTGTATTGTATTGTAAGGTGGGGATTTTCTGCTTGGGTCTTCACTGAAAATGAGCCACTGGCTCAGTTGGACTAATCCGGTTAACAAATGACAAATAAATAATAAATAAATAAATGTGCTGTAATCAAATTTTTTCTAAATATTACATCATTATCATATAAGTTGTATCTATTCTTTATAATGATTTCACATTCCCCCGGATTCACGAATCCTCCGTGTAAGACTTAATAAGTCTTACTCGGAGGCTGCAGTTGAACGGTATGACGTCAGCATGCCATGAATATTCATGAGGGCACGCTGACTCAACCGTAACTCTTACATGGACCGAGTATGAAAGTAGGGGGCGTGTCCGACTGCCGAGCAGTCTAAATGTCCATGCACCTGCAAGTGTAGTGAAAGCAAAATGTCGACAAACAAGAGCGAGTTCGCTCAAATGTACTTGCACTCAACACCACACTCCCTGACACTGTAAACCCCCATCACAGTTATAAAAAGTAAGATATGTATTTCTTTTTTTTAAATCCACGATATAGCTGCCCGTATTTACGCGTGAGTGCGCAGGTGTGCCTATTGCTTAACTATAGTTAGCAATTCCGACATGGAAGAGCATAAGAAAGAATGTTGACGCAAATCACACCAAATTGAAATAGCATAATGGTAGAGCGTATGTACAAAGAGGAGGCATTCACAGTTCAAGTCCTACTACTCCCCTTCTTATTTATGTTTTAAATCAGTATTTGAAATAATACCAGACATATATGATTAAAATATTATTAAAAGCAGTGAAATGGCCAATGTATCAGTGAACAAAATGTATATTTTTAAAGGATCCAGATACCCAGCTAAACAGAGGTGCCCATAGTTTAATAACGCTTTACCCAGCTAAACAGAGGTGCCCATAGTTTAATAGCACTTTACCCAGCTAAACAGAGTTGCCCATAGTTTAATAGCACTTTACCCAGTGCAATAGAATTGCCCAAAGTTTAAAAGCGCTTTACCCAGCGCAATGTGTTTGCGCGTACGTGCACGCCAACCAGGGCACCGGAGAGCAACGTAGAGCTAAGTTGCTTAAATGAAGCCACACCCCCTAGCCTGTCTAGATAGTATTAAAATAAAAGAATGACAATGTTCGAACCCAGGACCCTGTGCATCATAATGAAAGTACTGAACCACTAAGCCATGACAGCTTAGGAAAAACAGCCACTATTAGGTTCATACTAGGCTATCTGCCCTAGGGCATTTATAAGCCTAGCCAGAGTGTGTTCGGCTTTCGCCACCCATTTTAAATGAATTTTGTTATGCCCTTTTTCGAGGTTAGTATACTGTGCCTCTGTCTAACAGTGACACAGAAGTGATACCCGAGGTAAACCTACTATCTCCCATCCACTCATCAAGATTCCTCTTGAAGAGAGTCAATGAGGGACTCTGCCTAACCTGGACTGGGATTTTATTTCAGAGTGAAGGGAGCCTCTGGGTTATGAATCTGTCCCTCCAGCATGTCCTATTTATTTCAGTGATGAGGTTCAAGTCTCTCAAGTGCATAGCTCGATGGGATTTGGATTTTCTGAGGTGCAGCATGTCCATTAATTCTGGGTTGGACATGGCTTTATACATCAGGCACAGATCGTCTCTGAGCAGGCAGTATGCCACTGAGTAGAGCTGGAGTTTCTTTAACCGGGCAGCATATGGCATTTGTTTGAGCCCTTTGATCCTCTTGGTGAGGTACCTTTGGGGTCTTTCCAGTCACTGCAGGTGTCTGGTAAGGTACATCCCAAAAGGGGCATTGTACTCAATTCTGGGCCTGATGAGGGATGAGTAAAGAGGCACGATGACCTCCCCTGATCTAGATGTGAATCCCTTCTTGATTAGGTGGGCTATATAAAATGTTTTTCTAACCACTTTGGCCACGTGGTTGTCAAATGAGAGATTGCTATCAACTTGGGTCCCCAGGTCCCTAATTACTTCTTCCAGATTAATGGATTACCACCTATGTGGTAATTTGTGGGCACTTTGTTTTTGCCAAAGGGGATGACTATACACTTTTTGGCATTTAGCTTGAGGCCATGGCTCTGGCACCAGTTGTCTGTTTCTATGAGGCCCTTTTGTAGGATGCTTGTGTCGGCTGGAGAGTCAATTATGGTGCCCAGTTTGCAATCATCTGCGAACTTGGTCAGCCACAGTCCTTCCGAGTTAGCCTGTACCTCCAAGATATATATACCAAACAAGAGAGGTCCCAGGATTGAGCCTTGTGGGACATGTGCAGCATACATATACTTAGAAATGGTAGATTAACCATTACTAAGCAAGTCTGCATTCAGCTTAGAATTCTCAAAAATGGCCAATCACAAAAAAGTGCAGGAAATACAGCATATTTAAGCCCCATAGGCGGGAATACTCACCATAACTGATTGTAGCTCACATTTGCAGTGGGAATGGCAGGTGCAGGAGAGGGTTCACGCTTCCGAGCGCAGTGTTGGGGCATCAAGGAGTCGAAATACATGGGTTGGCTCCTTGTCCACCGTCATGAGTCCAGACTCCCGCAGGGCCAGTTCCAAGGGATGGAATACAAGGCTGAGGCTTGGAACTGGTTAGCTGATGACCTCAGCAGTGTCACAGGCATTCCTCGCACCAGTAAGCAGGTCCGTCACCACCATGCAGACCTGAAGAGATGGAAGCAGGACTGCTTGAACCAATGGATCCAGGAGGCCCGTGGGATGCAGGATGCCCCACAACTGAGTATGTAGCCATGGAATGCAGTATGTAAGAATTGATAATGGAGTTTGTATAATGGATAGGTATGTCTCAATATCCCTTCATTTACTTTACAGCTGCAGGTGACCGTGCTGCAAAGCAGCAAGCCTATGCTGATAGGCTGCAAAGGCTGCGCCACCAGGCAGGTTAGTGATTATTTTGCATGTTTTGTTATATAAAATAGGGGAGAGAGCATGAAATAAAGTGTTTTAGTACAATAATACAGCCATAAAATGGCCTGAATAAGTCCTCTGCATGTACTGTTATACGAAAATGCATAGAGCTAGAAAAAGAGCGTAGTAACCCATTAAGAAAGATAACATATGTCTGGAATAAAATCTCTGCAGGTACTGTCATATAAAATAAGTGACTGTGCCTGAAAAAGTGTGTTTTAACCCATTAATAAAGGTATAATATGTCTTGAATATGTCTGCCATATGCACTGTTATAACAAATAAAGGAGTGACCCTGTGGAAAAGTGTGTAATGTCAGTAATAAAGGTTTAAAATCTGAAATGTGTGTGTGTCACTTAGTTTGAAATATTGTTGTACCCTTGCATTATACAAATAGTACTGTGTAGAAAGTGCTGGCAACCCAGAGTTCTGCAGTCCCATCTAAAGTGGGTGATGGAAGTGCTAGTAGCTGTGAAGCATATATATAGTCCTCTACAGACAGTTACTCACTGGCATGCATAAGTAAATCTGGCACACGAGTAGCATGCTAATATGTTCCCCAGAAATGTGAGTGTGCTTCAATAAATGCAGGGTTCTGTACAAATCGAAGTGAAAATGTCATGTGAAAATATCCAGATATGTAGATAAAGAAATATAAATGCAACCATGAAATCTTTTATTTTTTTTATTTTACATTTGTTGACCGGGCTAGTCTAGCTGGATATATTTCCATTTTCAGTAGAGGCCCGGGGAGAAAAGCTCCACAGTATATATAAAAAACATACAACATTTGAAGTGCAATACAAGCAAAAACACCAGGATAATTGTAAAGTCAAAAAAGGAAAGATTTGCATGCAAAAACAATTCACTAATAGGAACTAATATCATTACCTATAAATAAATAAACTACAGAGAAGCAAAAATTAGCAAAAGGTGAGTAGAGAGGAGAAGTGTGAGGAAAGTAAGAGTAAAGTAAAAAAGAAAGGAAAAGAAAGGATTAAACAAATTTTCAGTGAAGAGGAAAAGAGGTAAGTAAAAAAAGATAAATTGTTCAGGGAAGGGGGAGAGAGATGCAGGGGAAGAAATGAGATAGAGAGCGATAGAAATTTAGTCAGGTTTAGTGCAGGAACAGAGCCAGTGACTTTTCAGATGTTCTTTTATTCTTTGTTTGAAGAGGGGCAGTGATGAGATTAGTGTTATGTCACTGGGTAGTAGATTCCAGTTCCTTCCTACTGTACTAGAAAAAAGAGAGTCACCAGCTGAGTTATTGGACTTTGTTAATTTAGCCATAAGTTTTGTAGAAGAACGAAGGGAATTAAGATTATTGTATGGGATTAAAAGTTCTGAGAGTATAGGGGTGTTTGAAGGCTGGTGCAGTATTTTGTGGGCAATGTTTAGTTGGGGGATGAGCAGAAGGTTTTGGAATTCCAGCCATCCTAGTTGTTTCAGGTTAATACAGTGGTGGGTTCTGAAGGGGATGCCAGTGGCGAAGCGGGCAATGTTATTGTAGCATATAGCCAGTTTATTAAGGTTGGATTTCTTAAGGTTGGTAAATATAGGTGAAGCATAGAGAAGTGTTGACAATAGATGGGAGTGGGCAATCTTGGCTCTAGCCGATTCAGTTAGGAAGGGTTTAATTCGGTATAAGGATCCTATTTTTCTGTTGACTGATTTAATGGTGTTATTAATGTGTTGATTAAAAGAGAGATTATTGTCAATGGTTATTCCTAACAGTTTTGTTGTAGTATCGGGTGTGATAACTGTGGTATTATTAGAGGAAATGGTGAAGTGTAAGGAAGGGGATCGGGTGGTGGGAGTAAAGAGAAGAAGTTTAGTTTTTTTGGCATTTAGTAAGAGGGAACGTTTATGGAACCATGTTTCAACTAAGTTGAAGATATTTTGAGTAAGTGAGCAGAGTTCAGGAGGAGAAGAAGCAGAGCAGATAAGGGTAGAGTCGTCTGCATATTGGATGCAGGTAGCTTGAGGGATAGCAGAGTGGAGATCATTAATGAAAAGGGAGAATAGAAGTGGTCCAAGAATGGAGCCCTGAGGGACACCAATGTTTATGGGTAGGAGAGAAGAGAGTTGATTTTGCCATAGAACTGCTTGTTGTCTGTTGCTAAGGTAAGATTGGACAGTTAGTATGTCAGATATAGGTCAAGTATATATTGAACTAGCCAAACCCAGTACACAACCTAATGCATGGTGGCAAGTGTAATAATACATGTAGGGAATATACACCTGCAGTCACTAGGAATGTAGTGTAGAGTAAAAGTGTTTATAAGATGTTAACTGAGGTTTTTTTCTACACCCTACTGTTTGTGCATAAACCATGCAATTCCACACCTCAATGGGTATGTGTAATCTTAAATATTTGTTGGGACATATGTCCTACTGTTTTAGAAATATTTGCATTCATGTTGATGCATGTGCCCTGGTCAAACACCACATTCATGGTGGCCTGTTACTACCAAACATCCCTGCATGCTGTTGGAATATCCAATGTTGTTCTATATATGCATGTGTTATGCTTGCTGTTCAACTGTTGGAATCTTGGCGTGTTGGGTTAATGGGAATATTACTGCATGCTGTTACAACTAATCTGGAATGCTGTTGTTTATGTTGTAATTAAACACACCTAATCACAGAACTTATGGGAAAGCTGGTCCCAGCAGACCCACCTGTCCCTCCTCAGTTGGCGAGTGCACCTGGCACCAGCAGCTCTGGTGCCCAGCCCGGGTTCCCCTCCTCCATTGGTCCTGTGCCACATTTGGGTGGAAGAACTGCAGGGGATGGGGCTCATCCCCCCGTGCAAGCATGGGTGGAGAAGGGCCACCTGTCACCTTTCGAAGGGTCCGGACTGTGGTGCGTAGGGAGATCCAGTGTTCAGTCGCTGATCCCCTATGCCAGTTTGAGGCAAGAGTGGCACATATCTCGGGTGACACTGCCCATCCTACTCAGCCCCCAGCACAGCCACCCTCGGGGCTGTGAAGGTGCAGTGGTGACTGCCCATGGGTAGGGATCTCAGTTCCACTGTTACCATCTGTGGGCTCATGGGCTTGCGATTTCCAAACAACCTTCCCCGTCAATTGTGTTCACCCACCCCATGTGTCAAATTCCGCCCCTGTATGCTTCTTGTTTGTCTTGTCTGTTTACCTCCCCAACCTACCTCCCCAAATATACCTACATCCCCTACCTCACATTCCACTCTCACCTAAAAAAAAAGAAAAAGGGCAATCTGTTCCCACAAAAAGCTTACGCCCCATACATAGCTGCCCATTTTGCACACTTGTCCACCAGACATGTAAACTGATAATTATAATTGGCAGAACAACATACTCTGTTGTCCTCACCCCTCTCTCAGGGGTGGAAGGTAGAAAATTTCACACCAAATTACAAACATATGCACAGCTGTTGCTGGTAAAGAAATGGGCATCTATGGGCCTTCCCTACACCCTTCCTGCACATCCCAGCTAGTTTCCCTATTGTCTTTCCCTCTTTGTACCCCTTTTTCACCACTTTCCTATCTCCCCGTTTTCTTTTCTTTCAAAGAAATTAGCGCAGGGTTTAGTATGTCAGATATAGGTCAAGTATATATTGAACTAGCCAAACCCAGTACACAACCTAATGCATGGTGGCAAGTGTAATAATACATGTAGGGAATATACAACTGCAGTCACTAGGAATGTAGTGTAGAGTAAAAGTGTTTATAAGATGTTAACTGAGGTTTTTTTCTACACCCTACTGTAGTATGTCAGATATAGGTCAAGTATATATTGAACTAGCCAAACCCAGTACACAACCTAATGCATGGTGGCAAGTGTAATAATACATGTAGGGAATATACACCTGCAGTCACTAGGAATATAGTGTAGAGTAAAATTGTTTATAAGATGTTAACTGAGGTTTTTTTCTACACCCTACTGTTTGTGCATAAACCATGCAATTCCACACCTCAATGGGTATGTGTAATCTTAAATATTTGTTGGGACATATGTCCTACTGTTTTAGAAATATTTGCATTCATGTTGATGCATGTGCCCTGGTCAAACACCACGTTCATGGTGGCCTGTTGCTACCAAACATCCCTGCATGCTGTTGGAATATCCAATGTTGTTCTATATATGCATGTGTTATGCTTGCTGTTCAACTGTTGGAATCTTGGTGTGTTGGGTTAATGGGAATATTACTGCATGCTGTTACAACTAATCTGGAATGCTGTTGTTTATGTTGTAATTAAACACACCTAATCACAGAACTTATGGGAAAGCTGGTCCCAGCAGACCCACCTGTCCCTCCTCAGTTGGCGAGTGCACCTGGCACCAGCAGCTCTGGTGCCCAGCCCGGGTTCCCCTCCTCCATTGGTCCTGTGCCACATTTGGGTGGAAGAACTGCAGGGGATGGGGCTCATCCCCCCGTGCAAGCATGGGTGGAGAAGGGCCACCTGTCACCTTTCGAAAGGTCCGGGCTGTGGTGCGTAGGGAGATCCAGTGTTCAGTCGCTGATCCCCTATGCCAGTTTGAGGCAAGAGTGGCACGTATCTCGGGTGACACTGCCCATACTACTCAGCCCCCAGCACAGCCACCCTCGGGGCTGTGAAGGTGCAGTGGTGACTGCCCATGGGTAGGGATCTCAGTTCCACTGTTACCATCTGTGGGCTCATGGGCTTGCGATTTCCAAACAACCTTCCCCGTCAATTGTGTTCACCCTCCCCATGTGTCAAATTCCGCCCCTGTATGCGTCTTGTTTGTCTTGTCTGTTTACCTCCCCAACCTACCTCCCCAAATATACCTACATCCCCTACCTCACATTCCACTCTCACCTAAAAAAAAAGAAAAAGGGCAATCTGTTCCCACAAAAAGCTTACGCCCCATACATAGCTGCCCATTTTGCACACGTGTCCTCCAGACATGTAAACTGATAATTATAATTGGCAGAACAACATACTCTGTTGTCCTCACCCCTCTCTCAGGGGTGGAAGGTAGAAAATTTCACACCAAATTACAAACATATGCACAGCTGTTGCTGGTAAAGAAATGGGCATCTATGGGCCTTCCCTACACCCTTCCTGCACATCCCAGCTAGTTTCTCTATTGTCTTTCCCTCTTTGTACCCCTTTTTCACCACTTTTCTATCTCCCTGTTTTCTTTTCTTTCAAAGAAATTAGCACAGGGGTTAGCAGGACTAAGCACTTTTAAGCAGTAGTAAGCAGGTTTAAGCAAGTGTGTGCATGTGTGTGCTTAGCTAAGCATCACTAAGCATTGCACAAATCCACGCAAACCCGCTAACAACTGCTTAAAAGTGCCTTAGTCACTCTCTATGACAGGGCCCTTTTATTGCTCAGCAGAAAAATAAAATACACCTGTCAGTCTT